>NC_057808.1:454770004-454962006 GCF_018294505.1 Triticum aestivum | reverse complement strand
CGCGGCGTACGGGCGCCACGTGTCGCACGGAGATTGGCAGCGGGCGGCGGCGGTGGACGTGTCCGGTGGCGGCGGGGGCGATTTTGCTAGGGTTTCGACCCAGATTTCGGAGGGGGAGGTGATTTTATAGGTAGAGGGAGCTAGGAGACCAAACGGAGTGTCGTTTTCGCCCACACGATCATGATCGAACGACCGAGAGCATGGAGGTGACTTAGAGGGATTTTGCGCTGTTTGGAGGAGGGTTTTGCTGCAACACACAAAAGGACTTTCCGGTTACCCGGTTAACCGTTGGAGCATCAAAAGACCTCCAAATGGAACGAAACTTGACAGGTGGTCTACCGGTGGTATACCAAGGCCACTTGGCAAGACTCGGTCCATTCTGAGAACGTTTAACACCCGCTCACGAAAAGAGACAAGAGGGGTGCGCCGGTGCACGTGGGAGTGTCGGGTTGCAAAACGAACAATGGGGAAAATGCTCGGATGCATGAGACGAACACGTATGCAAATGAGATGCGCATGATGACATGATATGAAATGCATGACATGAACAAAATGCAAAACGAACGACAAAACCCGACCACGAAGGGAATATCATAACACATAGCCGAAAATGGCAATAGTTGGAGTTACAAATATGGAAAGTTACATCCGGGGTGTTACATGCGACCAGCGCCAAGTTCTTCGAGAACGAGCTCACGAAGATGCTCGGACCACCATCATGCGCCGGTGCGATACACGCCACCAGTCGGAGAAGCGGGCGGGACCCGCTATGGACCACCCAGCACCAGGGGCCTCCGGCAGCCTACCTTATGAGGTGGGCTGTCGGGCCTTCACCCATGAGCTGCGGCAGTTCCAGTGGTCGTCCCACCGCACATTCAAGCCCGACGTCAGCGAGAAGTACACTGGCAAGACCCATCCGTCCGAGTTCCTAAGCATCTACACCATCGCGATGCAGGCTGCTGGAGCTCGTGATGACAAGGTGCTTGCCAACTATTTCCCGCTGGCACTGAAGCCCAATGTTATGTCTTGGTTGATGCACTTGCCGGCGGATTCCATTTCTTCTTGGTCGGATATGTGCCATGAGTTCATTGGCGCCTTCACAGGAGGCCACCAAGCTCATGGCCAGGCCAGTGATCTGCATATCATTCCCCAGAAGGAAGGGGAGACCCTGCGCAAGTACATCCAGAGATTCAGCCGGGTGCAGTACAACATCCCCGACGTTCATCCCGCCGCTGTGATCAGCGCGTTCCATCAGAACGTGCGCAACCGCAAGATGCGCGAAGAGCTCGCGATGACCAAGGTTAAGGATGTGGCCGAGCTCTACATTCTGGCCGATAGGTGCGCTCGGGCTGAAGAGGGAAGGAAGTACCCCGCCGAAGACACCGGTGCGGAAACCGACTCTACCGACGAAGACACCGCCACCCCGACGAAGAAGGGCCAGCGTCGCAACAGGAAACGCAAAGGCAAGGCCGTGCTTGCCGTTGAAGGATCTGACGACACCGGCGCTGCCAAGAAGGTCAAGGAAGACGCCCCCGGCAAGGAGATTGCCGGGTGCGCCGCCTGCCGGGCCTTGGCGGCTACCAACAAGCCAGGAAGCTCCGGCAAGGAATACTGCAAGATCCACCGCACCAAGGGCCACGACCTCCAGAACTGCCGACAAGTCGAGCTGCTTGCTGAGAAGCAAAAAGCTGAGTACGAGAGGCAGGACAAGGAGAAGGACCAGGATGGTGCCGAGGGATCCGGCAAGAAGCATGGCGGCCAAGGAGACCGCCGCGGCAAGGACAATGTCACATCCCTAGTTCTGGTAATGCCTAGTGCTAGCATCTGGTGTTGCATCATGTTTAAATTTTATCTAAATTTGAAATAGGGGTGATCAATCCCTAGCACCAAAAGAACTCAACTAGGTTCAACTTAAAAACATTTTCAATGAACCCAAAGTGCCTCAAGAAAAGTTCATGATTTTTGGTTAAGGTAGAAACCTCTGCCAAAAATGATGAATATATTTTTAGGACATTTTTGGATTTTTTGAATTAACTCATATTGTATTTGACTTGGGGTTATAAATTCCTATAAATACTTTTATAACTCCAATCATTCCGAAAAATATTGTGGGGCTTTGGGCTAGTCCATATTGCATCCACAAATAATTTCAGAAGCAACAAAAATGGTTTAGTATTATTACTAAATCAAAACAGAGCAAAATAAATAGAAAACAGAAAGAAAAATAGGAAAAGAGAGAAACTTACCTGGCGCTCACCTGTAGCTTACCGGCCCAGCCCACCTGGCACTGCCAGTCATCTCCCTCGTCGCGCCAGGAGGACAGGAGCGCGTGGCCGCGGCGCGCTGGCACGCGCCTGGCCACCTCCTGCTTGCCACCGAACGCCTAGCGCTGGCTACGGACGCCACGCACTCTCCCGCGCGTCCCTCGACCGCTTGCTCATCCCCATCCCCTTTTTGACTCTCTCTCCCGTGACCGACCGTACGCACCCGAGACCGCCGACGAGAACCACCACGGCCACAGCTACCCCCTCGCCCCTCTGTTGTGCCCACGAGCTCCGCGTCGTCTTCCTCGTCATCTCCACCGAGCCAAGCCAGCCGGGACGCTCCGTAGCGTCGTCATCGCCACCGTCTTCAACCACGGGAGCCGGTCACCGCCGACGTCGATTCGCCGTCGCCAAGTCGTCCCGAGCAAGCCGAGCCCCTCTTCGTGATCACTGTGAGCTTTGCCGTCGTTTCCCCCTAACCCCGCGGCCTAGCGCTCGTTGTAGCCGCATTTTTCATTGATGCCCGAAGCACGCCGACGAGGCTCCGGTGGCCATTTGGTCCCGTGCGTGCCTCCGTTGGGTTTGTGAGCTCTCGTAGATCACGTAGGTACAAACACTGGTCCTCCCGCGGGCCGTGTCGTCGATTTCGTCGACGCCAGAGCTTCGGCCGCCGCCCAACTCGCCGCTGCCACCGGTACAGACCACCTCGCGCCCTCTCACTGCCACCGCTGGATGCGCACGAGCCCCAGCTCGCCGTAGAACCCAACTGTGTCGCACGCCGTGCCCTGTAGGTGAAACCCGAGGTGCCCCGCCGCGTCTGGCCTCGCCTGCGTCGAGTCGCCGGCAGGTTTGACCGAGTTGACCAGGGTTTGACCCCCTGGGTCATTAACATGTGGGCCCGAGGCCCTGCTAATTTAGTTTAGATGCTAATTAAATTTTAGCTAACCCACTGACTCGCTGACTGTGGGCCCCAGCCCTTCTAATTACTTTAGTTAGGATTTAACTAAACCCTGGTTAGCACTGAGTCAATGACAGGTGGGCCACACCTGTCAGGTTTGACCGGACGGTCCTGTTGACCAGCTGACGCCAGCATGACTTAATGCTGAAGGAGTAAAGTTTTCTGGAATTAAAATAAATCATAAATGATTTATAAATTTCAAAAAATACCCCAAACTTCTAAAATTCATAGAAATTCAACCGTAGCTCAGAATGAAATAATTTATATATGAAAAATTAATAAAATATCCAAAGAATCTGTTTATGGCATCCTCATGCATGTTTGAACAACTTACAGCCACTATATATGACCATTTGAATAAATGGCATTTGAAATGTCTTATATGGAGTTTGAATTTGAACCTTTGGTTCAAACCAACTTCATTTAATCTAGTTGCTAGTTGCATTAGCTCAATCAATAGCATATTGCCATGTCATGATCATGCATCATGTTGTTGCATCGCATTGATTGTGTTCCCTCTTGTTTGCCGGTGTTGTTCCCCCTCGGTAGACGTTGTTCCGACGTTGTGATCGTTGACACTAATGAAGACTCAATGCTATCTTCAGAAGTGTCACGCAAGCAAAACCCCCTTGTTCATTCCGATATAATCCCACTCTCTCGCTCCTGCTCTCTTTTACTGCATTAGGACAACAGCGATTCAGCTGTTACATGCTGCGGTAGTTGAACCCCTTTCCTCTGCATGACCTGTCATTGCCACACTACATAGATGAAACCCACTAGCATGAGTAGGAGTTGTTTGAGCCCTGATGTGCCTACTCATTCGTGCTTGTTTGTCATGCCTGCTACTGCTTAGAGTTGAGTCAGGTCCGATTGAATTGGAATGTGGTGAACATGTCCTACTGCTGAGAGCTAGGTGTGTGAACACGATTTGGTAAAGGTAGCGGTGAGAAGCCATGTAGGAGTACATTGTGGGTTGTCTCATTGCAGCCGTCCTCAAGAACTGAGTTCTGTGTTTGTGATCCATGAACAGTTACTACCACGCATTGGAATGCTTAAGTGCCCCTCTCGACTTATTAATCAACCTGATCTCTGTCCAGGAGTTGCAACTAGTTTCTGGTGTTTGTAGGTAGTGTTAGTAGTCTACCAAGTGGCACCCGGTACAGGTGGGCTTGGGACAGACTAGGCACAGTGGCACAGTGTACCAAGTGGCACCCGGATGATGGGCTTGGGAACCCTGCTCACATCGTTTGGGGCCGTGAGCGACACCCCGGCCGGATCTCCTTGCGGATGGAACCCGAATAGGCTATAAACTTGGACTAGAGACTTGCGTGGTTAGTCAGGTCGTGGCCGACTCCCTTGCCAGGCTTCCGCTTGAAGGTTGCCGAGATACACGACGTGTACATGGAGATAAGTGGCGAGAGCGTGTGTCAAGAAGTACACCCCTGCAGGGTTAACATCATCTATTCGAATAGCCGTGTCCGCGGAAAAGGAATTCTGGGTTGCCTGTACAGTTCATAGACAAGTGAAAGTGGATACTCTAAAATGCGCAAGATAAGCGTGAGTGCTATGGATGGTGTTCTCGTAGGGAGACGGGAGCGGATCCATAGTGGTGTATTGATATGGTGAATATGTGGACTCGTGTGCGCCACCTCAACAGAGTTACTTGCAGTTCTAGTTCAGGTTAGCCACCGAGTCAAAGCTGGCTTGCTGCAGTTAAACTCCACCACCCCTTTGTTGATACCGATGCATATGTAGATAGTTCTGATGTAAGTCTTGCTGGGTACATTTGTACTCACGTTTGCTTATTTTATGTTTTGCAGAGAGACTTCAGTCTCGCTAGTAGTTCCGCGTGGACTTCGACGTTTTGCTTGTTACCTCAGCTACGATCTTGTACCCTTGGGAGGGTCTTGTAGATAGTTAGGCTTCTCAGCCTTTTTCATTTGTAGATGTCTGTACTCAGACATGTTAAGCTTCCGCATGTGCTTTGACTTGTATGCTCTGAATGTTGGGTCATGAGACCCATGTTTGTAATATCTCGCTCCTCGGAGCCTATTGAATAAATACAGTTGTAGAGTTTTGTTGTGATGCCATGTTGTATTTACACATATCGAGCATATTGTGTGTATGATTGAAATGCTTGGTATGTGTGGGATCCGACAACCTAGTTGTTTATCCTTGGTAGCCTCTCTTATGGCGAAATGTAGTCTTGTGCCTCCATGAGCCATAGTAGTCCGCTACAGCCCGGTTCACCGGAGTCCTGCTAGCCCAGCACTACTGCTCCAGAACACTTGACTGACTGGCATGTGATTCAGTTCATTCCTGTGTCTGTCCCTTCGGGGAAATGTCACGCGGTGACATCCGGAGTCCTGCCTAGCCTGCTACAGCCCAGTTCACCGGAGTCCTGTTAGCCCAGTGCTACAGCCCGGATTCGCACGCTGCTGACCGACATGCTCGATGTTGATTCATGTATGCCTGTCCCCGTAAGTTAGTGCCACTTTGGGTTCACGACTAGTCATGTCGGCCCGGGTTCTCTATCATATGGATGCTAGCGACACTGTCATATACGTGAGCCAAAAGGCGCAAACGGTCCTGGGCCATGGTAAGGCGACACCCGTGGGAATACCGTGCGTGAGGCCGCAAAGTGATATGAGGTGTTACCGGCTAGATCGATGTGACTTGGAATCGGGGTCCTGACAGTTTTGGTATCAGAGCTTGACTGCCTGTAGGATTACCAAGCCAAACTGGTCGAAGTTGAGTCTAGAAATGCTTTAGTTATATAAGGGAATTGATTGTGGAAGGGAACGTAAGGCTCTTTTTACTCCTTTACCCTATGCCTTCTGATCTGAGTCAACCTCTTCTTTTCTACGAGGATTAAGAACTAGGTTTCTCATCTTTCTATCAGGATCACATGTTACTAATCCGTAGACTTATAGGATTGTTGGATTCAAGTCTCAGTTCGGTTTCTAGTACTTCTGTGTGTTAACAGTTGGTCTCGGAACCTTGATATTGTGATATTGAGTGGTTATGCCACCATTTTGCAGGATGTCTCAAATCTTTTTGAGCATTTACAGCCGTTATGCTGTCCGAGTCATCCCAGGTTTCTAAATAGTCTGATGCATTTGCAAATCCCTTCTTTCTGTTCCCGATGTTTCTTTGGGCCAGCTTAACCACACTAATCGGTGAGTTGAGGTACTCTGTTACCTCGACATATATGTTGGAGCTATTATTATGACCCTAGGTGTCATAGAGGACCACCCAGTAATCTAGCAATGCTTTGTATCCCAAGTGTGATGATTCTGGCCATTATTCTCGAAAGCATCCTGTGATGCCATTTAGTTAGTAGGCATTCCATTTCTGGGTTCTTGAACTCGAGATTCACCCTACTTACTTCATGTTGATAGTGTTGCTAGTTCCTTTAAGATATTAGTAACCTTTGCGATAGTCCTCGAGGTTCGTGGCACATCCCTCTTCCAATTACCATGAACCATTCTTGGCAGGAGTTCTTTTGAACCAAAAATATCACAATCAGAGTGCTCTTGATGAGTTCTCCATTCTATATTGTGAATCTGCCAGTTCTACCCGTTCCGCATGGGTTATCCGGAAGAAATGTTGAGCTTCGCTCGACATACTAATCTATGCATCCACAACTCAGAAAATCATATGTTCCTCTGAGTTGTTCTCTTTAGTTGATTTCTGACCTTCGTCTATCAATTGTTGGTCAAGAATAGTTGTGCATTCATGTTATCGATGCCTATTATTCTTGTGGTCCGTCAAGCCATTCTATTCCGGAATGACTAGGAGAAACAAACTCCAGTACCTTGTCCATTTCTAGGATTGGGTCAAAGCAGTTGTATTCCGCAGATCAAAATGCCAATCCAGCTTTTGTCCTGTTCTACCCTGGAGTATTACCCTCTTTATGTCAAGAAGGTCATAGGAATTGCACACCATCCTATGAATTCTTGGTGCAGTGATACTTCTCGCCATCATCGGTCATTCTTCGGTCTCCGTGTTATTGTAACCGGAATACCGACAAGTGAATTGTGATGTGTGAAATCAATACCCCTAGCAACCTCGTTGCTTGGTAGTTAATGGACAATATTCTCATTCTTAGCGTGTTGGTTATTGAATCATCATTCTAAGATAGATTGTGCTACCTAGTCCTTATTTCTGGTGCACTCTTCGATCAATGAGTTAGGATTATTCAATCCCTTGCTCTTCTATCATGTTGTCTTGCCTTGAAAAGCAAGATTGTTCTCGAGCTTAGAGACATATCGGTGGTTCGTGATTTTCCGGATATCTTCATGGAGGTATCACCAGGTTGTCCCCTGACCGATATGTTGAGTTCGTGATCAAGTTGGTTTTCCAATAAACCACTCTTTCTCCAAGAATCTGTGTCGGATATCCCTGAGCTAGTTGGTTGAGCTAGACAACAACTTGGAGAGTTGGAAGATGAAAGCTTGTCCCGCTTAGTTCATCTCCAAAGGGATATCTTTGTGTTTGAGTGTTCGTTGAAGAAAGATGATATCTTCATCGATTGATCTTCGTGATCAATTGTCGGTGCCATTGTCTTATCCAATCTCTGATTTGCCCATGGGCTATCATCAAATCAAATCAGAACCAACGATAATCGTAATGTTGTCTTACTCATGGTTGTTTCCTCGAGCATACACCATTATATCTTTTGGGTCTGAGAAATACTATCACATTGTTCACATAATGGTGGAATTCCAGTGATATGGAAATTCCGATGAGTTGCTGTTGAGCCCATCAGCAGCATCTTGTCTCCTCCATGATTCATGTTGAACATTGAGCTAGTGTTGGAAACTTTGTAAGCATTGCCTTCGTGTTTCGCTCATGAGGTATATGTTTTGGTGAAAGAAATGACTTTCTCCAAGTTCACTTGCATTAGTTGTAAGTTGCCGCCATGAATTTGAGAAAGGTTTGTTTTGTTTCCTTTGGAATCATCCCAAACCAGTCATGCATACGTGCGAAGTATTCTATGGTTTGGTAGATTAATTACCTCCACTCCATATGTATTCCCTAGCACACCAAGCCACTGATTGATTTGTTCTAGGAAAAGAAGTTAACTGCTAATCCTAGGTCATGCACAAGACTTCGTTACCCTCAATGATGGTTCCCAATCAGAACTCGGTAGTGTTTTATTATAAGACTACTATGTGGTCAAGCTTGTCTGGGACAGCGTATTCACATGTGTGTAGCAGAACCAGCTCATGTTTTGGAGCTTACTATCGTAGTTTGTTTTCCGAGAATCTTGCAACGTTGTCTCGTCAATTTGTGTTGCAACCTTTCCTTTTCAGGCATGTTGTCTGAAATATTCTGTTACCAACCAGATCTGAATCTCAGGCAGATATGATGGTTGGAACATTCCCAACATTTGCATCTTGTTCCCAGCTTGCACCGCCATTGTGCCAATCTCCCATGGGCTGCCCCTCTCAGTAATTGCTGTTCAGGATCATCTTCAGAAGTGGTCCTACCATGGGTCCCATCCATTTTCGGTGATAAGCAAAAATCATTCGTTGCGTTGTCTTCAACAAGGTAGTCCACATCGTCCATTCTAGTATGAGTGTGCCATCCCTTCAAACTCTTTCAACCAATCGGATGAGATTTGCCTTAGGCTGGTGTAGAGAGTTTCAATGATCTCTGTATCGAAAGTAATTCTTTTGCCACTTAAGGGGATAGCTCTACGAGTCACCTTCCCTAAGGTGCCCCATTATGGAATCATGACAGTATCTCCTCGCTACTTTGAAACCTATCAACCATCTTGTTCAAGCGTGGAATTGTTGCCTAACAAATTGAACCTTCGTCATCAGCTCCTTACAAATCCCTCCGAGGTGTGTTTTGACTCTCAAACTCAAGAGGTGTTCCTACGTCTCATTCCGTGAGTTGATCGTCAGTTGCTCGATCTTCATGAAGATTGATTCTTCTAGAGTTTTCCCTTTCTTCTCGTTGTCATGCTGGATGGAGTTCTCAGAACAAGATGTCAAGACAAGGATGATGATCGAATCAACGTTCTTATGAAGTGCAACCTGGATCGTGAAGTTTGTGTTAGCTTTGTGCCTCCCTGTCTTCTTACCTCACATCTTGAATCTCGGGGCGAGATTCTTGTTTAGTGGGGGTGAGTTGTCACATCCCTAGTTCTGGTAATGCCTAGTGCCAGCATCTGGTGTTGCATCATGTTTAAATTTTATCTAAATTTGAAATAGGGGTGATCAATCCCTAGCACCAAAAGAACTCAACTAGGTTCAACTTGAAAACATTTTCAATGAACCCAAACTGCCTCAAGAAAAGTTCATGATTTTTGGTTAAGGTAGAAACCTCTGCCAAAAATGATGAATATATTTCTAGGACATTTTTGGATTTTTGAATTAACTCATATTGTATTTGACTTGGGGTTATAAATTCCTATAAATACTTTTATAACTCCAATCATTTTGAAAAATATTGTGGGGCTTTGGGCTAGTCCATATTGCATCCACAAATAATTTCAGAAGCAACAAAAATGGTTTAGTATTATTACTAAATCAAAACAGAGCAAAATAAATAGAAAACAGAAAGAAAAATAGGAAAAGAGAGAAACTTACCTGGCGCTCACCTGTAGCTTACCGGCCCAGCCCACCTAGCACTGCCAGTCATCTCCCTCGTCGCGCCAGGAGGACAGGAGCGCGTGGCCGCGGCGCGCTGGCACGCGCCTGGCCACCTCCTGCTTGCCGCTGAACGCCTAGCGCTGGCTACGGACGCCACGCACTCTCCCGCGCGTCCCTCGACCGCTTGCTCGTCCCCATCCCCTCTCTGACTCTCTCTCCCATGACCGACCGTACGCACCCGAGACCGCCGACGAGAACCACCACGGCCACAGCTACCCCCTCGCCCCTCTGTTGTGCCCACGAGCTCCGCGTCATCTTCCTCATCATCTCCACCGAGCCAAGCCAGCCGGGACGCTCCATAGCGTCATCATCGCCACCGTCTTCAACCTCGGGAGTCGGTCACTGCCGACGTCAATTCGCCGTCGCCAAGCCGTCCCCGATCAAGCCGAGCCCCTCTTCGTGATCACTGTGAGCTTCGCCGTCGTTTCTCCTAACCCCGCGGCCTAGCGCTCATTGTAGCCGCATTTTTCATTGATGCCCGAACCACGCCGCCGCACGAGCTCGTCGCCGATGAGGCTCCGGTGGCCATTTGGTCCCGTGCGTGCCTCCGTTGGGTTCGTGAGCTCTCGTAGATCACGTAGGTACAAAACGTTGGTCCTCCCGCACGCCGTGTCGTCGATTCCGTCGACGCCAGAGCTCTGGCCGCCGCCCAACTCGCCACTGCCGCCGCAACAGACCACCTCGCGCCCTCTCACTACCACCGCTGGATGCGCATGAGCCCCAGCTCGTCGTGGAACCCAACCGTGTCGCAAGCCATGCCCTGTAGGCGAAACCCGAGGTGCCCCGCCGCGTCTGGCCTCGCCGGCGTCGAGTCGCCGGCAGGTTTGACCGAGTTGACCAGGGTTTGACCCCCCTGGGTCATTAACATGTGGGCCCGAGGCCCTGCTAATTTAGTTTAGATGCTAATTAAATTTTAGCTAACCCACTGACTCGCTGACTGTGGGCCCCAGCCCTTCTAATTACTTTAGTTAGGATTTAACTAAACCCTGGTTAGCACTGAGTCAATGATAGGTGGGCCACACCTGTCAGGTTTGACCTGGATGGTCCTGTTGACCAGCTGACGCCAGCATGACTTAATGCTGACGTAGTAAAGTTTTCTGGAATTAAAATAAATCAGAAATGATTTATAAATTTCAGAAAATACCCCAAACTTCTAAAAATCATAGAAATTGAACCGTAGCTCAGAATGAAATAATTTATATATGAAAAATTATCAGAAAAATCCAAAGAATCTGTTTATGGCATCCTCATGCATGTTTGAACAACTTACGGCCACTGTATATGACAATTTGAATAAATGGCATTTGAAATGTCTTATATGGAGTTTGAATTTGAACCTTTGGTTCAAACCAACTTCATTTAATCTGGTTGCTAGTTGCATTAGCTCAATCAATAGCATATTTACATGTCATGATCATGCATCATGTTGTTGCATCGCATTGATTGTGTTCCTTCTTGTTTGTCGGTGTTGTTCCCCCTCTGTAGACGTTGTTCCGACGTTGTGATCGTTGACACTAATGAAGACTCAATGCTATCTTCAGAAGTGCCAGGCAAGCAAAACCCCCTTGTTCATTCCGATATAATCCCACTCTCTCGCTCCTGCTCTCTTTTACTGCATTAGGACAACAGCGATTCAGCTGTTACATGCTGCGGTAGTTGAACCCCTTTCCTCTGCATGACCTGTCATTGCCACAGTAAATAGATGAAACCCACTAGCATGAGTAGAAGTTGTTTGAGCCCTGATGTGCCTACTCATTCGCGCTTGTTTGTCATGCCTGCTACTGCTTAGAGTTGAGTCAGGTCCGATTGAATTGGAATGTGGTGAACATGTCCTACTGCTGAGAGCTAGGTGTGTGAACACGATTTGGTAAAGGTAGCGGTGAGAGGCCATGTAGGAGTACATGGTGGGTTGTCTCATTGCAGCCGTCCTCAGGAACTGAGTTATGTGTTTGTGATCCATGAACAGTTACTACCACGCATTGGAATGCTTAAGTGCCCCTCTCGACTTATTAATCAACCTGATCTCTGTCCAGGAGTTGCAACTAGTTTCTGGTGTTTGTAGGTAGTGTTAGTAGTCTACCAAGTGGCACCCGGTACAGGTGGGCTTGGGACAGACTAGGCAAAGTGGCACGGTGTACCAAGTGGCACCCGGATGATGGGCTTGGGAACCCTGCTCACATCGTTTGGGGCCGTGAGCGACACCCTGGCCGGATCTCCTTGCGGATGGAAACCGAATAGGCTATAAACTTGGACTAGAGACTTGCGTGGTTAGTCAGGTCGTGGCCGACTCCCTTGCCAGGCTTCCGCTTGAAGGTTGCCGAGATACACGACGTGTACATGGAGATAAGTGGCGAGAGCGTGTGTCAAGAAGTACACCCCTGCAGGGTTAACATCATCTATTCGAATAGCCGTGTCCGCGGAAAAGGAATTCTGGGTTGCCTGTACAGTTCATAGACAAGTGAAAGTGGATACTCTAAAATGCGCAAGATAAGCGTGAGTGCTATGGATGGTGTTCTCGTAGGGAGACGGGAGCGGATCCATAGTGGTGTATTGATATGGTGAATATGTGGACTCGTGTGCGCCACCTCAACAGAGTTACTTGCAGTTCTAGTTCAGGTTAGCCACCGAGTCAAAGCTGGCTTGCTGCAGTTAAACTCCACCACCCCTTTGTTGATACCGATGCATATGTAGATAGTTCTGATGTAAGTCTTGCTGGGTACATTTGTACTCACGTTTGCTTATTTTATGTTTTGCAGAGAGACTTCAGTCTCGCTAGTAGTTCCGCGTGGACTTCGACGTTTTGCTTGTTACCTCAGCTACGATCTTGTACCCTTGGGAGGGTCTTGTAGATAGTTAGGCTTCTCAGCCTTTTTCATTTGTAGATGTCTGTACTCAGACATGTTAAGCTTCCGCATGTGCTTTGACTTGTATGCTCTGAATGTTGGGTCATGAGACCCATGTTTGTAATATCTCGCTCCTCGGAGCCTATTGAATAAATACAGTTGTAGAGTTTTGTTGTGATGCCATGTTGTATTTACACATATCGAGCATATTGTGTGTATGATTGAAATGCTTGGTATGTGTGGGATCCGACAACCTAGTTGTTTATCCTTGGTAGCCTCTCTTATGGCGAAATGTAGTCTTGTGCCTCCATGAGCCATAGTAGTCCGCTACAGCCCGGTTCACCGGAGTCCTGCTAGCCCAGCACTACTGCTCCAGAACACTTGACTGACTGGCATGTGATTCAGTTCATTCCTGTGTCTGTCCCTTCGGGGAAATGTCACGCGGTGACATCCGGAGTCCTGCCTAGCCTGCTACTGCCCCGTTCACCGGAGTCCTGTTAGCCCAGTGCTACAGCCCGGATTCGCACGCTGCTGACCGACATGCTCGATGTTGATTCATGTATGTCTGTCCCCGTAAGTTAGTGCCACTTTGGGTTCACGACTAGTCATGTCGGCCCGGGTTCTCTGTCATATGGATGCTAGCGACACTGTCATATACGTGAGCCAAAAGGCGCAAACGGTCCCGGGCCATGGTAAGGCGACACCCGTGGGAATACCGTGCGTGAGGCCGCAAAGTGATATGAGGTGTTACCGGCTAGATCGATGTGAGTTGGAATCGGGGTCCTGACAGACAACCACCAAGAGAGGCCAGCCCGAGGCCGTGACAAGAAACAAGAAGACGATGATCGCGACGAGGACGACGAGTCCGGTGAGCAAGAGTTCCAGAAGGCTACGGAGGCCATGTGCGTCGATGGTGGCGCCTCGCTGCATTCTTCTCACCGCCAGCTAAAGCAGTGGGCGCGTGAGATTACAGCAGCGGAACCATCGTTCGACGCTCAGAAGCCGCTGAAATGGTCCAGCACGCCCCTCATCTTTGATGCCGAGGACCACCCTGACCGCACAACCGCGGTCGGGTGTTTGCCATTGTTGGTCTCACCAACAATATGCAACATCAAGGTGAATAAGATGTTGGTTGACGGCGGGGCCGACCTGAACTTGATCTCGCCTGTCGTGATCAAAAGGCTGCAAATTCCTGATGGAGACCTCGAGGAAATAGGCACGTTTCAAGGGGTCAATCCGGGGAGGAGCCAGCCGAAGGGGAAGCTCACACTACCCGTGAAGTTTGGAGGAGAGTTGAACTACAGGATGGAGAGGATCACCTTCGACGTGGCCGAGATCCCCTTGCCCTACAACGGGATCCTCGGTCGCCCGGCACTAGCCAAGTTCATGGCAGCATCACACTACGCCTACAACATGCTAAAGATGCCCGGGCCGTTGACCATCATCTTCGTCCCCTCCGACAAGAAGGACGCGCTGATCTGCGCCGACCAACTCTACCAGGAAGCAGTTGCAGCAGCTGCCGCCAAGGCACCTGCTCCTGCCGCTGAAGGCCCGGAAGGGAAGAGAAAGCCCGGCAAGACCTCTCACACCCACTCCGACAAGCACGCCTCTTGGGAGTGCTACGCTACCGTCGAGGACGTGCCAGAGAGGTTACCGGCAAGAGCAAGAAATCCAGAGCCAAGCCACCGCAGACCAAGAAGGTGTCCGCCAGGGAGGATGGCACGGGAGGGGCCTTCACCATAGGCTCCACCCTCGACAGCAAATAGGGAGGCGTGCTCGTCACGTTCCTGCGGGCGAATGTCGACGTGTTTGCGTGGCAAGCATCTGACATCCCCGGTGTTCCCAGGGAGGTGATTGAGCACCACCTAGCTGTGTGCCCTCATGCGCGGCCCGTCAAGCAGAAGGTCAGAAAGCAGGCTCTGGAGAGTCAGGAGTTCATCGCAGAGGAGATTAGGAAGTTGGAAGCGGCAGGTTTGGTGAGAAGAGTGCTCCACCCGACGTGGTTGGTCAATCCGGTAGTGGTGCGCAAGGCGAATGGGAAGTGGAGGCTGTGTATTGATTACACAGATATCAATAAGGCTTGTCCTAAGGACCCCTTCCCGTTGCCGCGCATCGACCAGATTGTTGACTCCATGGTCGGGTGTGATCTGTTATCATTCCTCGACGCCTACTCGGGCTACCACCAAATCTTCATGAAAAGAGAGGATGAAGAAAAGACAGCATTCATCACCCCATGTGGTACGTATTGCTTTTCACGGATGCCTTTCGGGTTGAAGAGTGTTAGCTCGACGTTTGCAAGAGTGGTCCAAATTGGTTTTGAACCTCAGCTCCATAGAAATATGGAGGCATACATGGACGACATAGTGGTCAAAACCAAGGACGGGCCCACTCTTGTGAAAGATCTGGAAGAGACATTTGCCAACCTGCGCAAGATCAACCTCAAGCTGAACCCTGAGAAGTGTGTCTTCGGTGTTCCGTCCGGCAAGCTTCTCGGGTTCTTTGTGTCACAGCGTGGGATCGAGGCAAACCCAGACAAAATCAAGGCTATTGAGCAGATTGAGGCGCCCAAGCGGATCAAAGATGTGCGTCGGCTCACCGGCTGCGTCGCCGCCATGAGCCGATTCATCTCCAAGTCCGCCGAGCGCACCCTTCCTTTCTTCAAAATCTTGAAGAAGGCAGGCCCAATGGAGTGGACCCCAGAAGCCGAGGCAGCATTGCAGGATCTGAAGAAATACCTTTCCTCCACGCCAATACTGGTTGCGCCTAAACCACGAGAGCCGTTGCTGCTATATCTAGCAGCGACGAATCAAGTGGTTAGTGCCGCACTGGTGGCACAGAGGGAGGTCGACGAGGAGGCAGTGACGGCGGCAGAACCAGCGGATGGCAAGCCAAAGATTCCCCCTGCAGGGCCTGGTGCCGGCAAGGCGCGGCCCCCGGCAGAGTTTGATGCCACCAAGGCAGTGCCCGCGCAGTCGGGTGAGGTGGTGCAGAAGAAGAAGATGATGCAACACCCGGTTTACTTTGTCAGCTCCCTCTTGCAGGGGCTAGGTCGAGGTATTCCGGTGTGCAAAAATTGCTCTTCGGCCTCCTTATGGCCTCGAGGAATCTACATCATTACTTCCAAGCCCACGAGATCACTGTCGTCACCCGCCTCCCGTTGCAACGGATACTGCATAACCCAGATGCAACACGAAGGATTGTGGAATGGGCCTTAGAGTTATCAAGTTTCGGTTTGAAGTTTGAAAGTACCTCGAAAATCCAGAGTAGAGTCTTGGCGGAGTTCATCGCAGAATGGACCTCAACGCCTGGCGAAGAAATCCAGGAGACCACTCTCCCCGGCAAGGAAGCAGACCGCGACTGGATCATGTACTTTGATGGGGCTTTCTCACTGCAAGGCGCCGGTGCCGGTGTGCTGCTCGTCGCGCCCACCAGAGAGCACCTCAAGTACGTGATCCAGATGCACTTCCCCAGGGAGATGTCCACCAACAACACTGCTGAGTACGAGGGATTGCTCGCCGGTCTCAGGATCGCGGCAGACCTCGGGGTTAAGAAGCTCATCGTCAGGGGTGACTCGCAGCTTGTTGTTAGGCAGGTCAACAAGGATTACCAGAGCCCATTGATGGAGACCTACGTAGATGAGGTGAGGAAGCTGGAGGAACGCTTTGACGGTATCCAAGCGGAGCATGTCCCCCGAATGGAGAACGACATCGCCGATTACCTGTCAAAGCGTGCTGCATTCAAGCTACATGTGGAACCAGGTACCTTTTTGCTCCGGTTAACTCAACCATCCGTCGAGCCATCAACGGGGCAGAACAAGCGGAGGAAGTCAGGTCCCGGCAAGTACTTTCCTATCGAGCCCCCTGGGGCTGCCGGCAAGGGTGCTGCCGCGGACACTGGGCCTGCCCAAGAGCAACTGGCTCCGGCAGGGCGTCAAGCCCTGGCCGTAGAGACAGCCGCTCCCATGGCGGAAGAGATGCCTTTGGTCCTTGCCGTTCAGCCCCGGGCTCCGGCATGGGCGCAACCTACCGTCCAATTCCTCCAAATAGGGGAACTTCCTGAGGAGCAGGAAGAAGCGGAAAAAGTAGCCCGTCGGTCCGCCCTGTACCAGTTCGTCGATGACCTCCTGTACAGGAGAAGGCCGAACGGTGTGAAACTGAAGTGCATCCCCCGGGAGGATGGACTGGAGCTGTTGGCAGAGATACATGGAGGCATATGTGGCTCCCACATAGGGTTGAGGGCCCTTGCCGGAAAGGCGTTCCGACAAGGTTTCTTCTGGCCCACCGCCCTCCAGGATGCAACGACACTAGTAACCAAGTGTGAAGCGTGTCAGTTCCATTCAAAGAAGCTTCATCAACCAGCTCAAGACCTTCAAACAATCCCTCTCTCCTGGCCATTCTCGGTCTGGGGGCTCGATATACTGGGCCCTTTCCCCCGCGCTGTCAGGGGCTTTGAGTACTTGTACGTTGCAATCGACAAGTTCACAAAGTGGCCGGAAGTGGAAGCAGTGAGAAAGGTGACTGCTCAGTCAGCCGTCAAGTTCTTCAAGGGACTGGTCTGCCGTTTTGGTGTGCCAAACAGAGTCATCACCGACAACGGCACGCAGTTCACAAGCCACACCTTCATGCAATACATTCAAGACCTCGGTAGCAAGGTCTGTTTTGCTTCCGTGGCACACCCAAGCAGCAACGGCCAAGCGGAGAGGGCAAATGCTGAAGTGTTGCGAGGCCTGAGAACGAAGACCTTTGACAAGCTGCACAAGAGTGGAAGGCGTTGGATTGATGAATTGCCGACAGTTCTTTGGTTGATCAGGACGACGCCAAATCGAGCCACCAGCCAGACACCTCTTGCCCTGGTATACGGGGCAGAAGCAGTTCTCCCCACGGAACTCATATACGGGTCACCTCGAGTGCTCGCTTATGATGAGCTTGAGCAAGAGCAGTTGCGCCAAGATGACGCGACGCTCCTTGAGGAAGATCGTCTTCGGGCGACTGTGAGAGCAGCACGCTACCAGCAAGCCTTGCGCCGCTACCATAGCCGCAAGGTTCATGCCCGAAGCTTTGAGGAAGGCGACCTTGTTCTTCGGCGCGTTCAGTCGGCCAAGAATTCCAACAAGTTGACGCCAAAGTGGGAAGGCCCTTATCGGGTAATGCGAGTCACCAGGCCCGGCGCAGTCCGCCTGGAGACTGAAGATGATGTCCCAGTGAGAAACTCCTGGAACATCGGGCATCTTCGCAAGTTTTACCCATAAGGCGCGGCATGTCGGGCCTCTCGGCAAGCCACCTTTTGTACAAGCTTTGCCGGCAAGGCATGTGACCCTTTGTACAAAGCCAGGCACAGACCCTGAGCATAAATAAATGAAGCACTGGCGCCCTAAGTTATAGCATGCATGCTAGGTCGAGTCTCTTCCTTGGTTAGGGTTGATAGTGCTTAGCGGCGACTAACCCCTAGCCTAGAGATCGAGTGCGCGTCTATCTGTTTCTTTTCTGTCCTCCTTTGGTTCGCAGGGCACATGAGCACTTCTGGTAAGCTACTTGGAAGAAAGGAAACGGACCGACGTCCCGACCCCGGCAAACCAGAGTTGCCGGGGGCTGCAAGCACAAGGATCCAATCGCAGCAAGATGAGGTTGCCAGGGGCTGCAGATCCAGATAAGTCTTTCATCCTCTGTCATGCATTTCGGAATGGAACTGGGGCATGTGAAACCTCGTTTTATCTCCAGGCTACCGTGCTCCCCTTTTTCCTATACCTAAGGATTATCTTCTAGGTCTGGATTTGGTTGTAGCCGCGGCGGCAAGGAGATAGAACGAGGAGCCTAAGCCCACTTCATCCCTGCCTCCGCCAAGAGCGCGAGAATGGTCGAGTGAAGTGAGGGGGGCGGCAAGGCCTGTTGCCGGGCGAAAAAGGTTTATCTTAAATAATAACAAGGATTTGCTCCTTGTCGCGGGGTCTACCCACGAACGAAAAACCCGGCAAGCATCCCTTTTTCATTAAAAACATCCCATACAGGTACAGTTCATACAGAATGAAAAACATGAGCAAGGGGATTACAAGTTCTAAATTTAACGAAGGCCCGCAGGCTTACAAACTAAAAAAGAGATAAGATGCCCGTAATCCCTTTCTTGTCCCTCTCCTTAGGAGGTAGGTCAAGGAGGCGAGAGGGCAAAAGGGGCACCTAGGCGAGCTACGAGCAGCAGAAAGCACCAAGAGAACACCTCGGTGGCCGCCCACAGGTGGGCCAGTGATGACGGTGCCGGGAAAGGAGCTGGAAGACGAGGCGGCAGGACTGGCAATACGCGATGAAGGCGTCGGTGCCCGCGTACTCCGAGTTGATGGCCTTGCCGCCCGCCCTCTTCCTCTTCCGCAGCCTCCCGACGCCAGCCGCCCAAGGAGACGGCCCCGAGAAGTTCAAGGAGCTGGCCCCGCCCCTGGCAAAACTCTGCCGGAGGAGCAGCCAGGTGCAGATCCCGCTGCTGCCGCACCCGCCCAGGCGCGGGGCGTCCGACACCTAGTCGGACTCGTCCCCGTCATATGCCCCGCTGTCCTCCTCATCACTTTCGCTCGAGGAAGAGCTTCCATCATCGGAATCTCCGTCGGAGGAGCTCTCCAGGCAGCACTTTAGGCGAGTCCCGAAGTCTCCGAAGACCTTGACGGAGAGCAGGCCGTCCTCCATTAATTTGAAGTAGAGGACGAGCCCCGCCGTCAGGCTGTGGATGCGAGCGAACGTCTTCCATCCGCGACGGAGGTACATCACCCGAGGAGTTGGGAAGTCGACGTCGACCCGCGTGCCCCCATTCCCACAGCCCCTCATCTGCAATCTGAGGGATTGGGGCGGGTCACGCTCCATCTCCTGAGCAAACGGGGCGGGAAGACAAAGACGGCGACACGGAGGCCGGCGCAGCCTAATGAAGAATTCACAGGGTTGGTCTCCAACATGGCCTTCCATCGGAAATGGCATCATTGGCGGGGGCGAAGCCGGCGCGCCGCCCCGTCCTCCTCTTCCCCGAGCACTACGACCTCTGCCCCGGCCTCGCCCACGGCCTTGCCCCCTCCCCCTTCCCCTTGCGGCCGGCTCTACCACCGCGGGCTCAGGAGGAGGAGGGACGCGCTATCGAGCGGCGACCCTCGCCGCCACCGTCGAGGGACCAGGATTCCCTTTCTCCATGGCGAGTGAAAGGAAGAAGCAGAAGCGAGAGGAGATAGATGACAGAAGAGTGCGGGACGCCATCCCCCCTTCCCCCTCCTTATAAAGGGGCGGGGTCGGGGCTCGGGCGCCCCGCTCGGCCAATCCAGCCACCAGAGGCGCAGGGAATCGGGACCGACCCACTGCCCCAACCAGCGACGGCCCGGTTTCCCGCCTCCACCGCTTGCCACCACAAGCGCATGAAGGACGCGTGGCGGACGTGCAGAACCGAGGGGACGGGTGAAGCGACCTCTCCCCACCCCGTGATCGTGGGGTGTGGACGCCTTGAAGACCGTGACCCGGCCCCATTCAGTAATTGAGCCGCGCCTCCACGCCTCCCTCTTTTTACGGGGAAGGCGCGAGCCGCCTCTTTACTGCGATGTGACGCATGCATGCAGGAACCGCCCCACGCATGCCGCCCACGTCACGCGCACCCCTCCACGCCATGCTGCGCGGGGGGTGGGAAGCGTAGCGCGTGAAAAGTTTTACCACGGTAAAAACCGCCCCACCTGCCCGCGCACCATTTTGGGCCTGGCCCAACAACGTGTCGCGCTTATGTGTGGCCCAGGCCCGGGGGCTCCTGTCGGTGTACAAAAGAAGGGGCGCACCTTTGTACCCCTTTACCTGTGCACGGGTAGTCGGAGCCGCGCCCACAGTCACACCAAGCAGAACAGGGGAGGTGAACCAAGGTAAAACCAAAGCCCAAGATAACCAGAGCAACGCCAAGGCCAAGACCACAAGGAGCAGAGGGATGAAGCAGGTTCCCCCGGCAAGACCCTTGCCGGGGCAGCCCCGGCAAGACCCTTGTCGGGGCAGCTCACCCCACACCAATAGAGCGAACCACCCTTGAGCCCACGGTCCCCAACACCATCATCCACGTCGGGCCAGGGCTTGGGAGGCACCTCTGTGGTGGCATGCAGATCTTTGTGAAGACATACCCAAGATTAGATGAGTATTAGAAGACGACGATCCTCGGCACCTTGCCGAGGAAAGCCACGAGACCCCGGGCAAGATCCTTGCCGGGGACGACAACGCGCCACGGCAAGACCCTTGCCGGGCCACCCGGCAAGGCCCTTGCCAAAGACGCCAGCAGGGCCACTGCCAGGCCTGCACCAACCAAGTCTCCACCGCCGTTCACATGCAGCTGCCAGCCCGACCAGCTGGGCAGGCACCTGCGTGGCAACGTGCAGCTTCCAGGCCAACTCATCAAGCGCCTGCGTGGCCGCATGTAGATCTTCGTGAAGACCCTACCACCGCGCCACCTCAGCTGCCTGCCTGCCTACATGGCGTTGCACGCATCGCTGGCCAGGGCGTGTGTCGAAGCAAGGAGGAGCGGCGACGGACGGGACGGGCCTCGCCCCCGTCCCCGATAAAGCAAGGGGACACCTTAGTAGGGCATTAAATGCGTCTTGTCCTGTAATACGAGCGATAAGCTCATAGCACTGTGCGCCTTTCCACCTCCTGTATGCCACTGTGGTAGCCCCTTTCGCCTATAAAAGGAGGCCCATGGCATACTGGAGAAGGATTCGGCTCTTTCGAACCACACACTCACCACAGCTAGTTCGAGAGCTCAAGAACTCTCTGAAATACACCCACCAAAGCAGGACTAGGGTTTTATGCATCCTCGCGGCCTGAACCTGGGTAAACGATCCTTGTGCTGACTACTGATCCTGCTCTTCTTGCAACCCCGCGCCCCGGCAACCATAGTAGGGATTCTTGTGATCCCATCGGTGTCGTTCCACACCGACATCTTTGGCGTGCCAGGTAGGGGGCGCGATTGTGAGAATCTGGTCTAGTAGTCAGCCTAGCAGTTCTTCGTCTCCATGGATACTAAGAAGAAGACGGCCACGGCGATTGGCTCGTTGGGAGCCGAACGGCCCGTGCCGGTGCGGACGAGCAGTGGACCGGTCGCGGACAGGACCCTGATAATCCCCAAGTGCAGGGAATCATCGTAGCAATTTCCAAAGGTAGAAGTGATAAGTATGGAGTGTCGAACCCACAAGGAGCTAAAGGTAAGATCAATATTCTCTCAAGCCCTATCTGCCATTGATACGACTCTACGTGCACCGAACGTTTGCTTCCAACTAGAAACGAGAAATAAAACTACGTTGTGGGTATGAAGAGGATAACTTTGCATGGTAATGGGGAGCTAGAAAATAAAAGTAGGTGTTGTTATCATAAAGTTAGAATATATTACTAAATATTATAAATAGCGAGTGTGGAATAATGGTGGATCGATGTACGGAATTGTCCTAGGCAACCGTTGACAAGACCGGTGATGACTATTGCAGTTTAATATGAGGGAGAGGCATAAGCTAACATACTTTCTCTACTTGGGTCATATGCACTTATGATTGGAACTCTAGCACGCATCCGCAACTACTAAAGATCATTAAGATAAAACCCAAAAATAGCATTAAAGCATCAAGTCCTCTTTACTCCCATACGCAACAATCCCTCTTACTCGGGTTTGTGTTTCAGTCACTCACCAACCCACTATAAGTGAATCATGAACGTATTGCAACACCCTACAGCGGGAAACCCTCACGCTTGCGCAACACGGAGGGCACCATAGGACAACACCAAAATAAAACATACAACTCATACCAATCTAGATCATCAATCAACCCAAAGACAAAAGATATCTACTCAAAACATCATAAGATGGCAACACATCATTGGATCATAATATGTGGCATAAAGCACCATGTTCAAGTAGGGATTACAACGGGGTGCCGGAGAGTAGACCGCGTAAAAGAGATGAGGATGGTGATGATGATGGTGATGTTGATGAAGACGATCACCGTGGCGATGATTCCCGTCCCGATGGCACTCCGGCGCCATCGGAAGAGAGGAGGAGAGATTCTCCCCCTTGTGCTTCCTCCTCCATGGCCTCCACCTTCTAGTACTTGGCCTTCATGGTGATGATGGCCCCTTTGGGATGTTGGGGAACGTAGTAATTTCAAAAAAATTCTACGCACACGCAAGATCATGGTGATGCATAGCAACGAGAGGGGAGAGTGTTGTCCACGTACCCTCGTAGACCGAAAGCGGAAGCGTTAACACAACGCGGTTGATGTAGTCGTACGTCTTCACAATCCGACCGATCAAGTACCGAACGCACGGCACCTCCGAGTTCAGCACACGTTCAGCTCGATGACGTCCCTCGAACTCCGATCCAGCCGAGTGTTGAGGGAGAGTTTCGTCAGCACGACGGCGTGGTGACAATGATGATGTTCTACCGATGCAGGGCTTCGCCTAAGCACCGCTACGATATTATCGAGGTGTAATATGGTGGAGGGGGCACCGCACACGGCTAAGAGATCAATGATCAATTGTTGTCTTTAGAGGTGCCCCCCTGCCCCCGTATATAAAGGAGCAAGGGGGGAGGCGGCCGGCCTAGGAGGAGGGCGCGCCAAGGGGCGAGTCCTACTCCCACCGGGAGTAGGACTCCTCCTTTCCTTGTTGGAATAGGAGAAGGGAAGGGAGAAGGAGAAAGAAGGAAGGGGGCGCCCCCCTCCCTAGTCCAATTTGGACTAGTCCATGGGGAGGGGTCCGGCCACCCTTTGGGGCCTTTCTCTCCTTTCCCGTATGACCCATTAAGGCCCAATACGAATTCCCGTAACTCTCTGGTACTCCGAAAAAACCCGAATCACTCGGAACCTTTCCGATGTCCGAATATAGTCGTCCAATATATCGATCTTTACGTCTCGACCATTTCGAGACTCCTCATCAAGTCCCTGATCTCATCCGGGACTCCGAACTCCTTCGGTACATCAAAACACATAAACTCATAATATAACCGTCATCTAACTTTAAGCGTGCGGACCCTACGGGTTCGAGAACTATGTAGACATGACCGAGACACCTCTCCGGTCAATAACCAATAGCGGAACCTGGATGCTCATATTGGCTCCCACATATTCTACGAAGATCTTTATCGGTCAGACCGCATAAGAACATACGTTGTTCCCTTTGTCATCGGTATGTTACTTGCCCGAGATTCGATCGTCGGTATCTCGATACCTAGCTCAATCTCGTTTCCGGCAAGTCTCTTTACTCGTTCCGTAATACATCATCTCGTAACAAACTCATTTGTTGCAATGCTTGCAAGGCTTAAGTGATGTGCATTACCGAGAGGGCCCAGAGATACCTCTCCGACAATCGGAGTGACAAATCCTAATCTCGAAATACGCCAACCCAACAAGTACCTTCGGAGACACCTGTAGAGCACCTTTATAATCACCCAGTTATGTTGTGATGTTTGGTAGCACACAAAGTGTTCCTCCGGTAAACGGGAGTTGCATAATCTCATGGTCATAGGAACATGTATAAGTCATGAAGAAAGCAATAGCAACATACTAAACGATCGAGTGCTAAGCTAACGGAATGGGTCAAGTCAATCACATCATTCTCCTAATGATGTGATCCCATTAATCAAATGACAACTCATGTAGATGGCTAGGAAACATAACCATCTTTGATCAACGAGCTAGTCAAGTAGAGGCATACTAGTGACACTCTGTTTGTCTATGTATTCACACATGTATCAAGTTTCCGGTTAATACAATTCTAGCATGAATAATAAACATTTATCATGATATAAGGAAATAAATAATAACTTTATTATTGCCTCTAGGGCATATTTCCTTCAGTCTCCCACTTGCACTAGAGTCAATAATCTAGTTCACATCGCCATGTGATTTAACATCAATAGTTCACATCACCATGTGATTAACACCCATAGTTCACATCGTCATGTGACCAACACCCAAAGGGTTTACTAGAGTCAGTAATCTAGTTCACATCGCTTATGTGATTAACACCCAAAGAGTACTAAGGTGTGATCATGTTTTGCTTGTGAGATAATTTTAGTCAACGGGTCTGTCACATTCAGATCCGTAAGTATTTTGCAAAGTTCTATGTCTATAATGCTCTGCTCGGAGCTACTCTAGCTAATTGCTCCCTCTTTCAATATGTATCTAGACCAAGACTTAGAGTCATCTAGATTAGTGTCAAAACTTGCATCGACGTAACCCTTTACGACGAACCTTTTGTCACTTCCATAATCGAGAAACATATCCTTATTCCAGTAAGGATAATTTTGACCGTTGTCCAGTGATCTACTCCTAGATCACTATTGTACTCCCTTGCCAAAATCAGTGTAGGGTATACAATAGATCTGGTACACAGCATGGCATACTTTATAGAACTTATGGCCGAGGCATAGGGAATGACTTTCATTCTTTTTCTATCTTCTGCCGTGGTCGGGCTTTGAGTCTTACTCAATTTCACACCTTGTAACACAGGCAAGAAACTCTTTCTTTGACTGTTCCATTTTGAACTACTTCAAAATCTTGTTAAGGTATGTACTCATTGAAAAACTTATCAAGCGTCTTCATCTATCTCTATAGATCTTGATGCTCAATATGTAAGCAGCTTCACCGAGGTCTTTCTTTAAAAAACTCCTTTCAAACACTCCTTTATGCTTTGCAGAATAATTCTACATTATTTCCGATCAACAATATGTCATTCACATATACTTATCAGAAATGTTGTAGTGGTCCCACTCACTTTCTTGTAAATATAGGTTTCACCGCAAGTCTGTATAAAACTATATGCTTTGATCAACTTATCAAAGTGTATATTCCAACTCCGAGATGCTTGCACCAGTCCATAGATGGATCGCTGGAGTTTGCATATTTTGTTAGCACCTTTAGGATTGACAATACCTTCTGGTTGCATCATATACAACTCTTCTTTAATGAATCCATTAAGGAATGCAGTTTTGTTTATCCATTTGCAAGATTTCATCAAATGCGGCAATTGCTAACATGATTCGGACAGACTTAAGCATCGCTGCGAGTGAGAAAATCTCATCGTATTCAACACTTTGAACTTTGTCAAAACCTTTTTCCGACAAGTCTAGCTTTGTAGATAGTAACACTACTATCAGTGTCCGTCTTCCTCTTGAAGATCCATTTATTTTCTATGGCTTGCCGATCATCGGGCAAGTCAACCAAAGTCCACCCTTTGTTCTCATACATGGATCCCATCTCAGATTTCATGGCCTCAAGCCATTTTGCGGAATCTGGGCTCATCATCGCTTCCTCATAGTTCGTAGGTTCGTCATGGTCAAGTAACATGACCTCCAGAACTGAATTACCGTACCACTCTGGTGCGGATCTCACTCTGGTTGACCTACGAGGTTCGGTACTAAATTGATCCGAAGCTTCATGATCATCATCATTAACTTCCTCACTAATTGGTGTAAGCATCACTGGAACTGATTTCAGTGATGAACTACTTTCCAATAAGGGAGCAGGTACAATTACCTCATCAAGCTCTACTTTCCTCCCACTCACTTCTTTCGAGAGAAACTCCTTCTCTAGAAAGGATCCATTCTTAGCAACGAATGTCTTGCCTTCGGATCTGTGATAGAAGGTGTACCCAACTATCTCCTTTGGGTATCCTATGAAGACACATTTCTCCGATTTGGGTTTGAGCTTATCAGGATGAAACCTTTTCACATAGGCATCGCAACCCCAAACTTTAAGAAACGACAACTTTGGTTTCTTGCCAAACCACAGTTCATAAGATGTCGTCTCAACGGATTTAGATGGTACCCTATTTAACGTGAATGCAGCTGTCTCTAATGCATAACCCCAAAACGATAGTGGTAGATCGGTAAGAGACATCATATATCGCACCATATCTAATAAAGTACGGTTACGATGTTCGGACACACCATTACACCGTGTTGTTCCAGGTGGCGTGAGTAGTGAAACTATTTCACATTGTTTTAACTGAAGGCCAAACTCGTAACTCAAATATTCTTCTCCACGATCAGATCGTAGAAACTTTATTTTCTTGTTACGATGATTTTTTCCGCTTCACTCTGAAATTATATGAACTTTTCAAATGTTTCAGACTTCTATTTCATTACATAGATATACCCATATCTGCTCAAATCATCTGTGAAGGTCAGAAAATAATGATACCTGCTACGAGCCTCAATATTCATCGGACCACATACATCTGTATGTATGATTTCCAACAAATCTGTTGCTCTCTCCATAGTCTGGAGAACGGCGTTTTAGTCATCTTGCCCATGAGGCACTGTTCGCAAGCATCAAGTGATTCATAATCAAGTGATTCCAAAATCCCATCAGTATGGAGTTTCTTCATGCGCTTTACACCAATATGACCTAAACTGCAGTGCCACAAATAAGTTGCACTATCATTATTAACTTTGCATCTTTTGGCTTCATTATTATGAATATGTGTATCACTACGATCGAGATCCAACAAACCATTTTATTGGGTGTATGACCATAGAAGGTTTTATTCATGTAAACAGAACAACAATTATTCTCTAATTTAAATGAATAACCGTATTGCAACAAACATGATCAAATCATATTCATGCTCAACACAAACACCAAATAACACTTATTTAGTTTCAACACTAATCCCGAAAGTATAGGGAGTGTGCGATGATGATCATATCAATCTTGGAACTACTTCGAACACACATCGTCACCTCGCCTTTTACTAGTCTCTGTTTATTCTGCAACTCCCGTTTCGAGTTACTACTCTTAGCAACTGAACCAGTATCAAATACCGAGGGGTTTCTATAAACACTAGTAAAGTACACATCAATAACATGTATATCCAATATACCTTTGTTCACTTTGCCATCCTTCTTATCCACCAAATAGTTGGGGTAGTTCCGCTTCCAGTGACCAGTCCCTTTGCAGTAGAAGCACTTAGTCTCAGGCTTAGGACCAGACTTAGGCTTCTTCACTTGAGCAGCAACTTGCTTGTCATTCTTCTTGAAGTTCCCCTTCTTCCCTTTGCCCTTTTCTTGAAACTAGTGGTCTCGTCAACCATCAACACTTGATGTTTTTCTTGATTTCTAACTTCGTCGATTTCAGCATCATGAAGAGCTCGGGAATTACTTTCGTCATCCCTTGCATACTATAGTTCATCACGAAGTTCTACTAACTTGGTGATGGTGACTATAGAATTCTGTCAATCAATATTTTATCTGGAAGATTAACTCCCACTTGATTCAAGCGATTGTAGTACCCAGACAATCTGAGCACATGCTCACTGCTTGAGCTATTCTCCTCCATCTTTTAGCTATAGAACTTGTTGGGGACTTCATATCTCTCAACTCGGGTATTTTCTTGAAATATTAACTTCAACTCCTGGAACATCTCATATGGTCCATGACGTTCAAAACGTCTTTGAAGTCCCGATTCTGAGCCGTTAAGCATGGTGCACTAAACTATCAAGTAGTCATCATACTGAGCTAGCCAGACGTTCATAACGTCTGCATCTGCTCCTGTAATAGGTCTGTCACCTAGCGGTGCATCAAGGACATAATTCTTCTCTGCAGCAATGAGGATAATCCTCAGATCACGGATCCAATCCGCATCTTTGCTACTAACATCTTTCAACATAATTTTCTCTAGGAACATATCAAAAATAAACACAGGGAAGCAACAACGCGAGCTATTGATCTACAACATAATTTGCAAAATACTATCAGGACTAAGTTCATGATAAATTTAAGTTCAATTAATCATATTACTTAAGAACTCCCACTTAGATAGACATCCATCTAATCCTCTAAGTGATCACGTGATCCATATCAACTAAACCATAACCGATCATCACGTGAAATGGAGTAGCTTTCAATGGTGAACATCACTATGTTGATCATATCTACTATATGATTCACGCTCGACCTTTCGGTCTCAGTGTTCCGAGGCCATATCTGCATATGCTAGGCTCGTCAAGTTTAACCTGAGTATTCTGCGTGTGCAAAACTGGCTTGCACCCGTTGTAGATGGACATAGAGCTTATCACACCCGATCATCACGTGGTGTCTGGGCACGACGAACTTTGGCAACGGTGCATACTCAGGGAGAACACTTTTATCTTGAAATTTAGTGAGAGATCATCTTATAATGCTACCGTCAATCAAAGCAAGATAAGATGCATAAAAGATAAACATCACATGCAATCAATATAAGTGATATGATATGGCCATCATCATCTTGTGCTTGTGATCTCCATCTCCGAAGCACCGTCATGATCACCATCGTCACCGGCGCGACACCTTGATCTCCATCGTAGCATCGTTATCGTCTCGCCAACTATTGCTTCTACGACTATCGCTACCGCTTAGTGATAAAGTAAAACAATTACATGGCGATTGCATTGCATACAATAAAGCGACAACCATATGGCTCCTGCCAGTTGCCGATAACTTGGTTACAAAACATGATCATCTCATACAATAAAATTCAGCATCATGTCTTGACCATATCACATCACAACATGCCCTGCAAAAACAAGTTAGACGTCCTCTACTTTGTTGTTGCAAGTTTTACGTGGCTGCTACGGGCTGAGCAAGAACCGTTCTTACCTACGCATCAAAACCACAATGATAGTTTGTCAAGTTGGTGTTGTTTTAACCTTCGCAAGGACCGGGCGTAGCCACACTCGGTTCAACTAAAGTTGGAGAAACTGACACCCGCCAGCCACCTGTGTGCAAAGCACGTCGGTAGAACCAGTCTCGCGTAAGCGTACGCGTAATGTCGGTCCGGGCCGCTTCATCCAACAATACCGCCGAACCAAAGTATGACATGCTGGTAAGCAGTATGACTTATATTGCCCACAACTCACTTGTGTTCTACTCGTGCATATGACATCTACGCATAAAACCAGGCTCGGATGCCACTGTTGGGGAACGTAGTAATTTCAAAAAAAATCTACGCACACGCAAGATCATGGTGATGCATAGCAACGAGAGGGGAGAGTGTTGTCCACGTACCCTCGTAGACCGAAAGCGGAAGCGTTAACACAACGCGGTTGATGTAGTCGTACGTCTTCACGATCCGACCGATCAAGTACCGAACGCACGGCACCTCCGAGTTCAGCACACGTTCAGCTCGATGACATCCCTCGAACTCCGATCCAGCCGAGTGTTGAGGGAGAGTTTCGTCAGCACGACGGCGTGGTGACAATGATGATGTTCTACCAACGCAGGGTTCGCCTAAGCACCGCTACGATATTATCGAGGTGTAATATGGTGGAGGGGGCACCGCACACGGCTAAGAGATCAATGATCAATTGTTGCCTTTAGAGGTGCCCCCCTGCCCCCGTATATAAAGGAGCAAGGGGGGAGGCGGCCGGCCTAGGAGGAGGGCGCGCCAAGGGGCGAGTCCTACTCCCACCGGGAGTAGGACTCCTCCTTTCCTTGTTGGAATAGGAGAAGGGAAGGGAGAAGGAGAAAGAAGGAAGGGGGCGCCCCCCTCCCTAGTCCAATTCGGACTAGTCCATGGGGAGGGGTCCGGCCACCCTTTGGGGCCTTTCTCTCCTTTCCCGTATGGCCCATTAAGGCCCAATACGAATTCCCGTAACTCTCTGGTACTCCGAAAAATACCTGAATCACTCGGAACCTTTCCGATGTCCGAATATAGTCGTCCAATATATCGATCTTTGCGTCTTGACCATTTCGAGACTCCTCGTCAAGTCCCTGATCTCATCCGGGACTCCGAACTCCTTCGGTACATCAAAACACATAAACTCATAATATAACCGTCATCTAACTTTAAGCGTGCGGACCCTACGGGTCCGAGAACTATGTAGACATGACCGAGACACCTCTCTGGTCAATAACCAATAGCGGAACCTGGATGCTCATATTGGCTCCCACATATTCTACGAAGATCTTTATCGGTCAGACCGCATAAGAACATACGTTGTTCCCTTTGTCATCGGTATGTTACTTGCCCGAGATTCGATCGTCGGTATCTCGATACCTAGTTCAATCTCGTTTCCGGCAAGTCTCTTTACTCATTCCGTAATACATCATCTTGTAACAAACTCATTTGTTGCAATGCTTGCAAGGCTTAAGTGATGTGCATTACCGAGAGGGCCCAGAGATACCTCTCCAACAATCGGAGTGACAAATCCTAATCTCAAAATATGCCAACCCAACAAGTACCTTCGGAGACACCTGTAGAGCACCTTTATAATCACCCAGTTACGTTGTGACGTTTGGTAGCACACAAAGTGTTCCTCCGGTAAACGGGAGTTGCATAATCTCGTAGTCATAGGAACATGTATAAGTCATGAAGAAAGCAATAGCAACATACTAAACGATCGAGTGCTAAGCTAACGGAATGGGTCAAGTCAATCACATCATTCTCCTAATGATGTGATCCCATTAATCAAATGACAACTCATGTCAATGGCTAGGAAACATAACCATCTTTGATCAACGAGCTAGTCAAGTAGAGGCATACTAGTGACACTCTGTTTGTCTATGTATTCACACATGTATCAAGTTTCCAGTTAATACAATTCTAGCATGAATAATAAACATTTATCATGATATAAGGAAATAAATAATAACTTTATTATTGCCTCTAGGGCATATTTCCTTCACGGGATACTCCTCCAAGGCCACCGGTGATGATGGCCCCCTCCGGGATACTCCTCCAAGGCCACCGGTGATGATGGCCCCCTCCGGCAGGGTGCCGGAGAGGGCCTAGATTGACTTCTCGTGGCTACAGAGGCTTGCGGTGGTGGAACTTCTGATCTAGGTTTCTTTCTGGAAGTTTGGGTATATATAGAAGAGTTTTGTGTTGATTTCACGTCAGGGGGGTCTCCGGGCTATCCACGAGGCAGGGGGGCGCGCCCCCCACCCTCGTGGGCAGCCCGGGACTCTTCTGGCCTGCTTCTGGTACTCCGTGGGCTTCTTCTGGTCCACAAATGATCTCCGTCAAGTGGCACGTCAATTGGACTCCATTTAGTTTTCCTTTTCTGCGATACTCTAAAACAAGGAGAAAACAGAAACTGGCACTGGGCTCTAGGTTAATAGGTTAGTCCCAAAAATCATATAAAAGTGTATAATAAAGCCCATTAAACATCCAGTATAGATGATATTACAGCATGAATACTTCATAAATTATAGATACGTTGGAGACGTATCAGCATCCCCAAGCTTAATTCCTGCTCGTCCTCGAGTAGGTAAATGATAAAAGAAATAATTTATGAAGTGTGAATTCTAGCAAGTGCTTAAGTTTGATCAATGATAATTCCAATCACTTTTTCTAGCATCATTACATGTCATAACAGTAGCTCATCTCATAAAACTTCTCATGATAAAGTAACAAGCTATCCACATGATAAAGTATAGATCGTAAACTTTCTTGAAAACTAACAAACAATATTCTCAGTCATCAAACAATTGCAATCCATCTTATTTTCAGGAAGAGTCTATGTCAGAGCTTTGATTTAGCAAACTCCACATACTCAACTATCATTTAGTCTTTCATAATTGCTAACACTCACGCGATATTTATGGGTTCAAAGTTTTAATCAGACACAGAGAAAGATAGGGGCTTATAGATTTGCCTCCCGACCTTTTACCTCAAGGGTAATGTCAACAATAATAGTTCATGATGTCTTACATCCAATTGGATATATATATATCAGAATCTTTCCAACACAAGGTGCTTTCCAAAGGATAAAATGTAAAAAGGAAAGGTGAAAATCACCATGACTCTTCCATAAGGGTAAGAGATAAAAGTAAAAGATAGGCCCTTCGCAGAGGGAAGCAGAGGTTGCCATGCGCTTTCAGGGTTGGATGCACAAAATCTTAATGCGAAAGAACATCACTTTATATTGCCACTTGTGATATGGACCTTTATTATGCAGTCCGTCGCTTTTATTTCTTCCACATCACAAGATCGTATAAAGCTTATTACCTCCACACTAGTCAATCATACATATTTAGAGGGCAATTTTTATTGCTTGCACCGATGACAACTTACTTGAAGGATCTTACTCAATCCATAGGTAGGTATGGTGGACTCTCATGGCAAAACTTGGTTTAAGGATATTTGGAAGCACAAGTAGTATCTCTACTTAGTGCAAAGAATTTGGCTAGCATGAGGGGGAAGGTAAGCTCAACATGTTGGGCGATCCATGACAATATACTTTATTTCAGATATAAGAAAACATAACCCATTACGTTGTCTTCCTTGTCCAACATCAACCTTTTAGCATGTCATATTTTAATGAGTGCTCACAATTACAAAAGATGTCCAAGATAGTATATGTATATGTGAAATCCCTCTCCCTTCAATATTCTTTCATGAATTGTTCAAGTCACCAATTCTACGTTTGCTAACTTTCAACAAGTTTACTACCTATAATTATTATGTGTGAAGTCATTACTCCCCATATTATAAGGATATGAAACATATATAGATTCAGATTTATGACATTCAATTTATTCAACCATTTACTCATAGGATAAACGTGAAGCACATGAGTAAATGACAAACTACTCCAAAAGATATGAGTGAAGAACACTAAGTAGTCAAATAATTAACTAGCCATGGGAGGATTCTTTTTCATTCAATATTTCAGATCCAATGATTTTATTCAAACAGCAAGTAAAATTGAAAATACGCTCCAAGCAAAACACATATCATGTGACGAATAAAAATATAGCTCCGAGTAAGGTATACCGATAGTTTTGAAGACGAAAGAGGGGATGCCTTCCGGGGCATCCCCAAGCTTAGGTACTTGAGTATTCCTTGAATATTGCCTTGGGGTGCCTTGGGCATCCCCAAGCTTAGGGTCTTTCCACTCCTTATTCTCCTCATATCGATATCTCACCCAAAACTTGAAAACTTCAATCACACAAAACTTAACCAAACTTCGTGAGATAGGTTAGTATGATAAAGAGCAAACCATTCACTTTGGTACTGTCAAAGACAAGGTTCATAATTGTTCTCACACAATTCCTACTGTACCATATCATTTCTACAATTTATATTGAGAAATATAAGTCATAGAAATTAGAAAACAAGCAAACTATGCAATCAAAACAGAATCTGTCAGAAACAGAACAGTCTGTAATGATCTGAACATAAACCATACTTATGCTACTCCAAAAATTATGAAATAAATTGGTGGACGTGAGGAATTTGTCTAATAATCTTCTGCAAAAAGAATCAACTCAAAATCACACTTCTGTAAAAATTGACAGCTAATCTCGTGAGCGCAAAGTTTCTGTTTTTTACAGCAAGATCACATTGACTTTCTCCCAAGACTTCCCAAAGGTCTTACTTGGCACTTTATTGAAACAAAAACTATAAAATATTATTAATACAGTAGCTTAATCATGTAAACACACAAAAACAGTAAGGGTAAATATTGGGTTGTCTCCCAACAAGCGCTTTTCTTTAATGCCTTTTAGCTAGGCATGATGATTTCAATGATGCTCACATAATAGACAAGAATTGAAACACAAAGAGAGCATCTTGAAGAATATGACTAGCACATTTAAATCTATCCCACTTCCTATTCCTAGGGATTTTGTGAGCACACAACTTATGGGAACAAGAATCAACTAGCATAGGAAGGCAAAACAAGTATAACTTCAAAACTTTAAGCACATAGAGAGGAAACTTGATATTATTGCAACTCCTACAAGCATGTATTCCTCCCTCATAATAATTTTCAGTAGCATCATGGATAGAAACTTTGTTCTCATACTCAATTGGAACCTCTTCCGAAATAGTGGAATCATTACTAGCTAAAGTTGACACTCTTCCAAATCCATTTTCATAAATATCACACTAAGATTCAACACCCTCCAAGATAGTGGGATCACTAATTCCTAAAGTTGACACTCTTCCATACCCACTTTAAATGATAGTATTATTCATGCTCCAAAAGATATAAGTGAAGTTCATGGAGCATTCTACAATTGATATAGACTAACCAATATCCAAGCTCAATATATATAAGTGAAGCACATGAAGCATTCTATAAAACCATACTCAAAAGATTTAAGTGAAGCACAAAGAGCAAGTCTATAAGATCGTACTTAAAAGATATAAGTGAAGCACATGAAGTATTCTATAAATTGATGAAAGTCTATCTCATACTAGCATGGTTCTTAAAGAAAAAGAAAAACACAAAGGACAAAAATCATGTGAACAAAACAAAAACCGAGGTATACCGATAATTGTTGAGGAAGAAAGATGGGATGCCAACCGGGGCATCCCCAAGCTTAGATGCTTGAGTATCCTTTGAAATATTTACTTGGGGTGCCTTGGGCATCCCCAAGCTTGAACTCTTGCTTCTCTTTATTCTTCTCACATCGGTAACTCCTCGTTCTTCGAACACTTCATCCACAAGAACTTAACAAAAACTTTGTGAGATCCGTTAGTATAACAAAGCAAATCACTACTATAAGTGCTGTTGAAAACCAATTCATATTTTGTTTTTGCATTACAGATACTGTAATATAACTTTTTCATGGCTTAATCCACTGATAGAAATCGATAGTTTCATCAAAATAAGCAAGCAATGCATCAAAAACAGAATCTGTCTTAAACAGGACAGTCTGTAGTAATCTGGAAGTTTGGTAAACTTCTGTAACTCCTAAAATTATGAAAAAAAAATTACAATTTGAAAATTTTATACATAAGTAATGTGCAAAAAGTTTCAGACCCATTTGACTTTCCAGTAAAAAAAATTAAATTCACGCACTACAGCCAAAGTTTCTGTTTTTGTTCTGCACATAGTAAACCAGCAATCTAATCATCCTAAAACCAAAGCTTGGCACATTTTTTTATAATACAATGAATATATACAAGGGGATAATTATTTACAGAGAAACTTCCATGAAAAATTCTACATTGTTTCCGTGAGCATGAACACAAGTGCACAAGGTCGACCCTCACTTCTTCAATGCATAACTTTCCAATCACTTCTCTTTTCGAAAAACTTTTTAGGCATGAAAGGCAAGTGAATTTTTTTTGTATTTTCATTATTTTATTTTTTTGTATGTTTCACCCACAACTAAACAGAAACAAAAAGGAAAAACAAAATCTACTTAGTGAAGAAAGCAAACAAGCACACACGAGAATATCAACCCCACGCTATTGCTCCCCGGCAACGGCGCCAGAAAAGAGCTTGATAATCCCCAAGTGCAGGGAATCATCGTAGCAATTTCCAATGGTGGAAGTGATAAGTATGGAGTGTCGAACCCACAAGGAGCTAAAGGTAAGATCAATATTCTCTCAAGCCCTATCTGCCACTGATACGACTCTACGTGCACCGAACGTTTGCTTCCAACTAGGACCGAGAAATAAAACTACGTTGTGGGTATGAAGAGGATAACTTTGCATGGTAACGGAGAGCTAGAAAATAAAAGTAGGTGCTGTTATCATAAATTTAGAATATATTACTAAATATTATAAATAGCGAGTGTGGAATAATGGTGGATCGGTGTGCGGAATTGTCCTAGGCAACCGTTGACAAGACCGGTGATCACTATTGCAGTTTAATATGAGGGAGAGGCATAAGCTAACATACTTTCTCTACTTGGATCATATGCACTTATGATTGGAACTCTAGCAAGCATCCGTAACTACTAAAGATCATTAAGGTAAAAACCCAACCATAGCATTAAAGCATCAAGTCCTCTTTATTCCCATACGCAACAATCCCTCTTACTCGAGTTTGTGTTTCAGTCACTCACCAACCCACTATAAGCGAATCATGAACGTATTGCAACACCCTACAACGGGAATCCCTCACGCTTGCGTGACACGGAGGGCACCATAGGACAGCACCAAAATAAAACATACAACTCATACCAATCTAGATCATCCATCAACCCAAAGACAAAAGATATCTACTCAAAACATCATAAGATGGCAACACATCATTGGATCATAATATGTGGCATAAAGCACCATGTTCAAGTAGGGATTACAGCAGGGTGCAGGAGAGTGGACCGCGTAAAAGAGATGAGGATAATGATGATGATGGTGATGTTGATGAAGACGATCACCGTGGCGATGATTCCCCTGCCGATGGCACTCCGGCGCCACCGAAAGAGAGGGGGAGAGATTCTCCACCTTCTGGTCCTTGGCCTTCATGGTGATGATGGCCCCTCCGGGATACTCCTCCAAGGCCACCGGTGATGATGGCCCCCTCCGGGATACTCCTTCAAGGCCACCGGTGATGATGGCCCCCTCCGGTAGGGTGCCGGAGAGGGCCTAGATTGACTTCTCGTGGCTACAGAGGCTTGCGGCGGCGGAACTTCCGATCAAGGTTTCTTTCTGGAAGTTTGGGTATATATAGAAGAGTTTTGCGTTGATTTCACGTCAGGGGGGTCTCTGGACTGTCCACAAGGCAGGGGGCGCGCCCTAGGGGGCTGGGCGCGCCTCCCACCCTCGTGGGCAGCCCGGCACTCTTCTGGCCTGCTTCTGGTACTCCGTGGGCATCTTCTGGTCCAAAAATGATCTCCGTCAAGTGGCACGTCAATTGGACTCCGTTTACTTTTCCTTTTCTACGATACTCTAAAACAAGGAGAAAACAGAAACTGGCACTGGGCTCTAGGTTAATAGGTTAGTCCCAAAAATCATATAAAAGTGTATAATAAAGCCCATTAAACATCCAAGATAGATGATATAACAGCATGAATACTTCATAAATTATAGATACGTTGGAGACGTATCAGACCCGGGCCGCGGTCCGTGAGCACCAGCATCGCCCTGGCAGTCAGAGCCTGGCGAGCGGCGTCGTTCGCGCGCCAGATGACGGCCGCACGTCGCCAGATCCAAAGACGGAGCTGGGGCCCCCGCAGGCGGCGCGGGGCCCTCCAGGGGTGTCATTGTGCTACCTCCGGGCGGCGCAGCGACCTCCAAGACGCCCGCACCGGCGACCACTGTGCGCTCTTCCCATGGTGTGCGCGCCGAGCAGCGTCACCACGCTGGTGACCCTGGGCACCGCCGTGGGAAGAGCCCTGTGCGTCGTCCGCGGGATGAAGGGGTTCAGCATGCCCGCCGAAGTGCTGGCGAAAATGGCGCGCAGCCGCTGGGTCGTAACGGAGCTCCTTCTAACGTAGTTAGAAGTCAAAGCGCGCCGCGATCCACGCAGCTATCGCCGCCACCCACGCCAGCAGAAGCTTTGGCGCACGCGCAGCTGCTCCTCGACTTCCCTCTTGCTGCGGAGAAGCTCGACGAGTGGAGGGCCACCATCCGAAGCCTCGTCACCGTCACCAACAAAGACGATCCGCGACCGGCAGGGCCCTCGGGTCGGCGCTCCACCGAGCCACCACGTGCTGGCGCTGAGAGGACCGGGGGAGCTGTGGCCACGGTGCACTCTCCTCCTCCTCGCCAGCCGCCGCAGGCGTCTGCCTGTCATGACGACGCTTGTGATAACATCTCTATAGCGTCGTTCGACCCACGGCCCACCGCGACCAGCGCCAAGTTCTTCGAGAACGAGCTCACGAAGATGCTCGGACCACCATCGTGTGCCGGCGTGATACACGCCACCAGTCGGACAAGCGGGTGGGACCCGCTATGGACCACCCAGCATCGGGGGGCTCCGGCGGCCTACCTTATGAGGTGGGCTGCCCGGCCTTCACCCGTGAGCTGCGGCAGTTCCAGTGGCCGTCCCACCGCACGTTCAAGCCCGACGTCAGCGAAAAGTACACTGGCAAGACCCATCCGTCCGAGTTCCTCAGCATCTACACCATCGCGATGCAGGCTGCTGGAGCTCGCGACGACAAGGTGCTTGCCAACTATTTCCTGCTGGCACTGAAGCCCAATGTTATGTCTTGGTTGATGCACTTGCCGGCGGATTCCATTTCTTCTTGGTCGGATCTGTGCCATGAGTTCGTTGGCGCCTTCACAGGAGGCCACCAAGCTCATGGCCAGGCCAGTGATCTGCATATCATTCCCAGAAGGAAGGGGAAACCCTGCGCAAGTACATCCAGAGATTCAGCCGGGTGCAGTACAACATCCCCGACGTTCATCCCGCCGCTGTGATCAGCGCGTTCCATCAGAACATGCGCAACCGCAAGATGCACGAAGAGCTGGCGATGACCAAGGTTAAGGATGTGGCCAAGCTCTACGTTCTGGCCGATAGGTGCGCCCGGGCTGAAGAGGGAAGGAAGTACCCGGCGAAGATGCCGGTGCGGAAACCGACTCTACCGACGAAGACGCCGCCACCCCGACGAAGAAGGGCCGGCGTCGCAACAGGAAACGCAAAGGCAAGGCCGTGCTTGCCGTTGAAGGATCTGACGACACCGGCGATGCCAAGAAGGTCAAGGCAGACGCCCCCGGCAAGGAGATTGCCGGGTGCGCCGCCTGCCGGGCCTTGGCGGCTACCGACAAGCCAGGAAGCTCTGGCAAGCAATACTGCAAGATCCACCGCACCAAGGGCCACGACCTCCAGAAATGCCGACAAGTCGAGCTGCTTGCTGAGAAGCAAAAAGCTGAGTACGAGAGGCGGGACAAGGAGAAGGACCAGGATGGTGCCGAGGGATCCGGCAAGAAGCTTGGCGGCCAAGGAGACTGCCGCGGCAAGGACAACCAGCAGGAGAGGCCGGCCCGGGGCCGTGACAAGAAACAAGAAGACGATGATCGCGACGAGGACGACGAGTCCGGTGAGCAAGAGTTCCAGAAGGCTGCGGAGGCCATGTGCGTCGATGGTGGCGCCTCGCTGCATACTTCTCACCGCCAGCCCAAGCAGTGGGCGCGTGAGATTACAGCAGCGGAACCATCGTTCGACGCTCAGAAGCCGTTGAAATGGTCCAGCACGCCCCTCATCTTTGATGCCGAGGACCACCCTGACCGCACAGCCGCGGTCGGGTGTTTGCCATTGTTGGTCTTGCCAACGATATGCAACCTCAAGGTGAACAAGATGTTGGTTGACGATGGGGCCGGCCTGAACTTGATCTCGCCTGTCGTGATCAAAAGGCTGCAAATTCCTGATGGAGACCTCGAGAAAATAGGCACGTTTCAAGGGGTCAATCCGGGGAGGAGCCAGCCGAAGGGGAAGGTCACACTGCCCGTGATGTTTGGAGGAGAGTTGAACTACAGGACGGAGAGGATCACCTTCGACGTGGCCGAGATCCCCTTGCCCTACAACGGGATCCTCGGCCGCCCAGCACTAGCCAAGTTCATGGCAACATCATACTATGCCTACAACATGCTAAAGATGCCCGGTTCGTTGACCATCATCTCCGTCCCCTCCGACAAGAAGGACGCGCTGATCTGCGCCGACCAACTCTACCGGGAAGCAGTTGCAGCAGCTGCCGTCAAGGCACCTGCTCCTGCCGCTGAAGGCCCGGAAGGGAAGAGAAAGCCCGGCAAGACCTCTCACACCCACTCCGGCAAGCACGCCTCTTGGGAGTGATACGCTACCGTCGAGGACGTGCCAGAGAGGTTACCGGCAAGAGCAAGAAATCCAGAGCCGAGCCATCGCAGACCAAGAAGGTGTCCGCCAGGGAGGATGGCACGGGAGGGGCCTTCACCATAGGCTCCACCCTCGACAGCAAATAGGAAGGCGTGCTCGTCACCTTCCTGCGGGCGAATGTTGACGTGTTTGCGTGGCAAGCATCCGACATCCCCGGTGTTCCCAGGGAGGTGATTGAGCACCACCTAGTTGTCTGCCCTCATGTGCAAGGCGAATGGGAAGTGGAGGCTGTGTATTGATTACACAGATATCAATAAGGCTTGTCCTAAGGACCCCTTCCCGTTGCCGCGCATCGACCAGATTGTTGACTCCACGGCCGGGTGTGATCTGTTATCATTCCTCGACGCCTACTCGGGCTACCACCAAATCTTCATGACAAGAGAGGATGAAGAAAAGACAGCATTCATCACCCCATGTGGTACGTATTGCTTTTCACGGATGCCTTTCGGGTTGAAGAGTGTTAGCTCGACGTTTGCAAGAGTGGTCCAAATTGGTTTTGAACCTCAGCTCCATAGAAATATGGAGGCATACATGGACGACATAGTGGTCAAAACCAAGGACGGGCCGACTCTTGTGAAAGATCTGGAAGAGACATTTGCCAACCTGCGCAAGATCAACCTCAAGCTGAACACTGAGAAGTGTGTCTTCGGCGTTCCGTCCGGCAAGCTTCTCGGGTTCTTTGTGTCACAGCGCGGGATCGAGGCAAACCCAGACAAAATCAAGGCTATTGAGCAGATTGAGGCGCCCAAGCGGATCAAAGATGTGTGTCGGCTCACTGGCTGCATCGCCGCCATGAGCCGATTCATCTCCAAGTCTGCCGAGCGCGCCCTTCCTTTCTTCAAAATCTTGAAGAAGGCAGGCCCAATGGAGTGGACCCCACAAGCCGAGGCAGCATTGCAGGATCTGAAGAAATACCTTTCCTCCACGCCAATACTGGTTGCGCCTAAACCACGAGAGCCGTTGCTGCTATATCTAGCAGCGACGAATCAAGTGGTCAGCGCCGCACTGGTGGCACAGAGGGAGGTCGACGAGGAGGCAATGACGGCGGCAGAACCAGCGGATGGCAAGCTTTATATCCACGTCGACCCTCGGCATGATGGTTGGAAGCAAATGCCAAGTTCATACCAAAAGATCGTTAACAACAATACCAACTTGCGGACGACAAGGTAGTACAAGTACTAATACCAAACTAACTTATAATCTTTTTACTCCTGTCCCTAGTGTTTGTCTGGTAGAAAATCTTGCAGAGGACCAGCTGAAGGAAATATGCCCTAGAGGCAATAATAAAGTATTATTTATTTCCTTATATCATGATAAATGTTTATTATTCATGCTAGAATTGTATTAACCGGAAACATAATACATTTGTGAATACATAGACAAACAGAGTGTCACTAGTATGCCTCTACTTGACTAGCTCTTTAATCAAAGATGGTTATGTTTCCTAGCCATAGACATGAGTTGTCATTTGATTAACGGGATCACCTCATTAGGAGAATGACGTGATTGACTTGACCCATTCCGTTAGCTTAGCACTCGATCGTTTAGTATGTTGCTATTGGTTTCTTCATGACTTATACATGTTCCTATGACTATGAGATTATGCAACTCCCGTTTACCGGAGGAACACTTTGTGTGCTACCAAACGTCACAACGTAACTGGGTGATTATAAAGGTGCTCTACAGGTGTCTCCAAAGGTACTTGTTGGGTTGGCGTATTTCGAGATTAGGATTTGTCACTCCGATTGTCGGAGAGGTATCTCTGGGCCCACTCGGTAATGCACATCACTATAAGCCTTGCAAGCATTGTGACTAATGAGTTAGTTGCGGGATGATGTATTACGGAACGAGTAAAGAGACTTGCCGGTAACGAGATTGAACTAGGTATCGAGATACCGACGATCGAATCTCGGGCAAGTAACATACCGATGACAAAGGGAACAACGTATGTTGTTATGCGGTCTGACCGATAAAGATCTTCGTAGAATATGTGGGAGCCAATATGGGCATCCAGGTCCCGCTATTGGTTATTGACCGGAGAGGTGTCTCGGTCATGTCTACATAGTTCTCGAACCCGAAGGGTCCGCACGCTTAACGTTACGATGACAGTTTTATTGAGTTTTGATGTACCGAAGGAGTTCGGAGTCCCGGATTAGATTGGGGACATGACGAGGAGTCTCGAAATGGCCGAGACGTAAAGATCGATATATTGGACGACTATATTCGGACTTCGGAAAGGTTCCGAGTGATTCGGGTATTTTTCGGAGTACCGGAGAGTTACGGGAATTCGTATTGGGCCTTAATGGGCCATACGGGAAAGGAGAGAAAGGCCTCAAAAGGTGGCCGCGCCCCTCCCCATGATCTGGTCCGAATTGGACTAGGGAAGGGGGGCGCCCCCTTCCTTCTTTCTCCTTCTCCCTTCCCTTCTCCTATTCCAACAAGGAAAGGAGGAGTCCTACTCCCGGTGGGAGTAGGACTCCCCCTTCTGGCGCGCCTCTCCTCCCTAGGCCGGCGGCCTCCCCCTTGCTCCTTTATATACGGGGGCAGGGGGGCACCCCATGGACACACTTGATATACGATATTTTAGCCGTGTGCGGTGCCCCCCTCCACCATATTACACCTCGATAATACCGTTGCGGAGCTTAGGCGAAGCCCTGCGTCGGTGGAACATCATCATCGTCACCACGCCGTCGTGCTGACGAAACTCTCCCTCAACACTCGGCTGGATCGGAGTTCGAGGGACGTCATCGAGCTGAACGTGTGTAGAACTCGGAGGGCCGTACGTTCGGTACTTGATCGGTCGGATCGTGAAGACGTACGACTACATCAACCGCGTTGTGATAACGCTTCCGTTGTCGGTCTACGAGGGTACGTGGACAACACTCTCCCCTCTTGTTGCTATGCATCACCATGATCTTGCGTGTGCGTAGGAATTTTTTTGAAATTACTACATTCTCCAACAGTGGCATCCGAGCCTGGTTTTATGCGTTGATGCTATGCACGAGTAGAACACAAGTGAGTTGTGGGCGATATAAGTCATATTGCTTACCAGCATGTCATACTTTGGTTCAGCGGTATTGTGAGATGAAGCGGCCCGGAACGACATTACGCGTACGCTTACGCGAGACTGGTTTCACCGTTCGGAGCACTCGTTGCTTAAAGGTGACTGGCGGGTGTCTGTCTCTCTCACTTTAGTTGAACCGAGTGTGGCTACGCCCGGTCCTTGCGAAGGTTAAAACAGCACCAACTTGACAAACTATCGTTGTGGTTTTGATGCATAGGTAAGAACGGTTCTTGCTAAGCCCGTAGCAGCCACGTAAAACTTGCAACAACAAAGTAGAGGACGTCTAACTTGTTTTTGCAGGGCATGTTGTGATGTGATATGGTCAAGACATGATGCTATATTTTATTGTATGAGATGATCATGTTCTGTAACCGAGTTATCGGCAACTGGCAGGAGCCATATGGTTGTCGCTTTATTGTATGAGATGCAATCGCCATGTAATAGTTTTACTTTATCACTAAGCAGTAGCGATAGTTGTAAAAGAAATTAGTTGGCGAGACGACAACGATACTACGATGGAGATCAAGGTGTCGCGCCAATGACGATGGTGATCATGACGGTGCTTCGGAGATGGAGATCACAAGCACGGTGCTTCGGAGATGGAGATCACAAGCACAAGATGATGATGGCCATATCATATCACTTATATTGATTGCATGTGATCTTAATCCTTTATGCATCTTATCTTGCTTTGATTGACGGTAGCATTATAAGATGATCTCTCACTAAAATTCCAAGATAAAGTGTTCTCCCTGAGTATGCACCGTTGCGAAAGTTCTTCGTGCTGAGACACCACGTGTTAATCGGGTGTGATAGGCTCTACGTTCAAATACAACGGGTGCAAAACAGTTGCACACGCGGAATACTCAGGTTAAACTTGACGAACCTAGCATATACAGATATGGCCTCGGAACACAGAGACTGAAAGGTCGAGCGTGAATCATATAGTACATATGATCAACATAGTGATGTTCACCATTGAAACTACTCCATCTCACGTGTTAATCGGACATGGTTTAGTTGATTTGGATCACGTAATCACTTAGATTATTAGAGGGATGTCTATCTAAGTGGGAGTTCTTAAGTAATATGATTAATTGAACTTGAATTTATCATGAACTTAGTCCTGATAGTATTTTGCAAATTATGTTGTTGATCAATAGCTCGCGTTGTTGCTTCCATGTATTTATTTTTGATATGTTCCTAGAGAAAATTATGTTGAAAGATGTTAGTAGCAAAGATGCGGATTGGATCCGTGATCTGAGGATTATCCTCATTGTTGCACAGAAAAATTATGTCCTTGATGCACCGCTAGGTGACAGACCTATTGCAGGAGCAGATGCAGACGTTATGAACGTTTGGCTAGCTCAATATGATGACTACTTGATAGTTTAGTGCACCATGCTTAACGGCTTAGAATCGGGACTTCAAAGACGTTTTGAACGTCATGGACCATATGAGATGTTCCAGGAGTTGAAGTTAATATTTCAAGCAAATACCCGAGTTGAGAGATATGAAGTCTCCAACAAGTTCTATAGCTAAAAGATGGAGGAGAATCGCTCAACTAGTGAGCATGTGCTCAGATTGTCTGGGTACTACAATCGCTTGAATCAAGTGGGAGTTTATCTTCCAGATAAAATAGTGATTGACAGAATTCTCTAGTCACCATCACCAAGTTAGTAGAACTTCGTGATGAACTATAGTATGCAAGGGATGACGAAAGTAATTCCCGAGCTCTTCGTGATGCTGAAATCGACAAAGGTAGAAATCAAGAAAAACATCAAGTGTTGATGGTTGATGAGACCACTAGTTTCAAGAAAAGGGCAAAGGGAAGAAGGGGAACTTCAAAAAGAACGGCAAGCAAGTTGCTACTCAAGTGAAGAAGCCCAAGTCTGTACTTAAGTCTGAGACTAAGTGCTTCTACTGCAAAGGGACTGGTCACTGGAAGCGGAACTACCCCAACTATTTGGTGGATAAGAAGGATGGAAAAGTGAACAAAGGTATATTGGATATACATGTTATTGATGTGTACTTTACTAGTGTTTATAGCAACCCCTCAGTATTTGATACTGGTTCAGTTGCTAAAGCGTAGTAACTCGAAAATGGGAGTTGCAGAATAAACAGAGACTAGTAAAAGGCGAGGTGACGATGTGTGTTGGAAGTAGTTCCAAGATTGATATGATCATCATCGCACACTCCCTATACTTTCGGGATTAGTGTTGAAACTAAATAAGTGTTATTTGGTGTTTGCGTTGAGCATGAATATGATTTGATCATGTTTATTGCAATACGGTTATTCATTTAAGTTAGAGAACAATTGTTGTTCTATTTACATGAATAAAAACCTTCTATGGTCATACACACCAACGAAAATGGTTTGTTGGATCTCGATCGTAGTGATACACATAATCATAATATTGAAGCCAAAAGATGCAAAGTTAATAATGATAGTGCAACTTATTTGTGGCACTGCCGTTTAGGTCATATTGGTGTAAAGCGCATGAAGAAACTCCATACTGATGGGATTTTGGAATCACTTGATTATGAATCACTTGATACTTGCGAACCGTGCCTCATGGGCAAGATGACTAAAACGCCGTTCTCCGGAACTATGGAGAGAGCAACAGATTTGTTGGAAGTCATACATACAGATGTATGTGGTCCAATGAATATTGAGGCTCGTGGCGGATATCGTTATTTTCTGACCTTCACAGATGATTTGAGCAGATATGGGTATATCTACTTGATGAAACATAAGTCTGAAACATTTGAAAAGTTCAAAGAATTTCAGAGTGAAGTTGAAAATCATCGTGATAAGAAAATAAAGTTTCTATGATCTGATCGCGGAGACAAATATTTGAGTTATGAGTTTGGTCTTCAATTAAAACAATGTGGAATAGTTTCACAAATTTATGCCACCTGGAACACGACAGCATAATGGTGTGTCCGAACGCCATAACCGTACTTTATTGGATATAGTGCAATCTATGATGTCTCTTACCAATTTACCACTATCGTTTTGGGGTTATGCATTAGAGACAGCTACATTCACGTTAAATAGGGCACCATCAAAATCCGTTGAGACGACGCCTTATGAACTGTGGTTTGGCAAGAAACCAAAGTTGTCGTTTCTTAAAGTTTGGGGTTGCGATGCTCATCTGAAAAAGTTTCATCCTGATAAGCTCAAACCCAAATCGGAGAAATGTGTCTTCATAGGATACCCAAAGGAGACAGTTGGGTACACCTTCTATCACAGATCCGAAGGCAAGACATTCGTTGCTAAGAATGGATCCTTTCTAGAGAAGGAGTTTCTCTCGAAAGAAGTGAGTGGGAGGAAAGTAGAACTTGATGAGGTAACTGTACCTGCTCCCTTATTGGAAAGTAGTTCATCATAGAAATCTGTTCCTGTGACTTCTACACCAATTAGTGAGGAAGTTAATGATGATGATCATGTAACTTCAGATCAAGTTACTACCAAACCTCGTAGGTAAACCAGAGTAAGATCCGCACCAGAGTGGTACGGTAATCCTGTTCTGGAGGTTATGTTACTAGACCATGACGAACCTACGAACTATGAAGAAGCGATGGTGAGCCCAGATTCCGCAAAATGGCTTGAAGCCATGAAATCTGAGATGAGATCCATGTATGAGAACAAAGTGTGGACTTTGGTTGACTTGCCCGATGATCGGCAAGCAATTGAGAATAAATGGATCTTCAAGAGGAAGACGGACGCTGATAGTAGTGTCACTATCTACAAAGCTAGAATTGTCGCAAAAAGGTTTTCGACAAGTTCAAGATGTTGACTACGATGAGAGTTTCTCACTCGTATCTATGCTTAAGTCTGTCTAAATCATGTTAGCAATTGCCGCATTTTATGAAATATGGCAAATGGATAAACAAAACTACATTCCTTAATGGATTTATTAAAGAAGAGTTGTATATGATGCAACTAGGAGGTTTTGTCAATCCTAAAGGTGCTAACAAAATATGCAAGCTCCAGCGATCCATCTATGGACTGGTGCAAGCATCTCGGAATTGGAATATACACTTTGATAAGTTGATCAAAGGATATAGTTTTATACAGACTTGCGGTGAAGCCTGTATTTACAAGAAAGTGAGTGGGAGCACTACAGCATTTCTGGTAAGTATATGTGAATGACATATTGTTGATCGGAAATAATGTAGAATTATTCTGCAAAGCATAAAGGAGTGTTTGAAAGGAGGTTTTCAAAGAAAGACCTCGGTGAAGCTGCTTACATATTGAGCATCAAGATCTATAGAGATAGATGAAGACGCTTGATAAGTTTTTCAATGAGTACATACCTTAACAAGATTTTGAAGTAGTTCAAAATAGAACAGTCAAAGAAAGAGTTCTTGCCTGTGTTACAAGGTGTGAAATTGAATAAGACTCAAAGCCCGACCACGGCAGAAGATAGAAAGAGAATGAAAGTCATTCCCTATGCCTCGGCCATAGGTTCTATAAAGTATGCCATGCTGTGTACCAGATCTATTGTATACCCTACACTGATTTTAGCAAGGGAGTACAATAGTGATCTAGGAGTAGATCACTGGACAGCGGTCAAAATTATCCTTAGTGGAATAAGGATATGTTTCTCGATTATGGAAGTGACAAAAGGTTCGTCGTAAAGGGTTTCGTCGATGCAAGTTTTGACACTAAATCTAGATGACTCTAAGTCTCGGTCTAGATACATATTGAAAGTGGGAGCAATTAGCTAGAGTAGCTCCGAGCAGAGCATTGTAGACATAGAAATTTGCAAAATACATACGGATCTGAATGTGACAGACCCGTTGACTAAAATTATCTCACAATCAAAACATGATCACACCTTAGTACTCTTTGGGTGTTAATCACATAGCGATGTGAACTAGATTATTGACTCTAGTAAACCCTTTGAGTGTTGGTCACATAGAGATGTGAACTATGGGTGTTAATCACATGGTGATGTGAATTATTGATGTTAAATCACATGGCGATGTGAACTAGATTATTGACTCTAGTGCAAGTGGGAGACTGAAGGAAATATGCCCTAGAGGCAATAATAAAGTATTATTTATTTCCTTATATCATGATAAATGTTTATTATTCATGCTAGAATTGTATTAACCGGAAACATAATACATGTGTGAATACATAGACAAACAGAGTGTCACTAGTATGCCTCTACTTGACTAGCTCGTTAATCAAAGATGGTTATGTTTCCTAGCCATAGACATGAGTTGTCATTTGATTAACGGGATCACCTCATTAGGAGAATGACGTGATTGACTTGACCCATTCCGTTAGCTTAGCACTCGATCGTTTAGTATGTTGCTATTGCTTTCTTCATGACTTATACGTGTTCCTATGACTATGAGATTATGCAACTCCCGTTTACCGGAGGAACACTTTGTGTGCTACCAAACGTCACAGCGTAACTGGGTGATTATAAAGGTGCTCTACAGGTGTCTCCAAAGGTACTTGTTGGGTTGGCGTATTTCGAGATTAGGATTTGTCACTCCGATTGTCGGAGAGGTATCTCTAGGCCCACTCGGTAATGCACATCACTATAAGCCTTGCAAGCATTGTGACTAATGAGTTAGTTGTGGGATGATGTATTACGGAATGAGTAAAGAGACTTGCCAGTAACGAGATTGAACTATGTATCGAGATACCGACGATCGAATCTCGGGCAAGTAACATACCCATGACAAAGGGAACAACGTATGTTGTTATGCGGTCTGACCGATAAAGATCTTCGTAGAATATGTGGGAGCCAATATGGGCATCCAGGTCCCGCTATTGGTTATTGACCGGAGAGGTGTCTCGGTCATGTCTACATAGTTCTTGAACCCAAAGGGTCCGCACGCTTAACGTTACGATGATAGTTTTATTGAGTTTTGATGTACCGAAGGAGTTCGGAGTCCCGGATGAGATTGGGGACATGACGAGGAGTCTTGAAATGGCCGAGACATAAAGATCGATATATTGGACGACTATATTCGGACTTCGGAAAGGTGCCGAGTGATTCGGGTATTTTTCGGAGTACCGGAGAGTTACGGGAATTCGTATTGGGCCTTAATGGCCCATACGGGAAAGGAGAGAAAGGCCTCAAAAGGTGGCCGCGCCCCTCCCCATGATCTGGTCTGAATTGGACTAGGGAAGGGGGGTGCCCCCTTCCTTCTTTCTCCTTCTCCCTTCCCTTCTCCTATTCCAACAAGGAAAGGAGGAGTCCTACTCCCGGTGGGAGTAGGACTCCCCCTTCTGGCGCGCCTCTCCTCCCTAGGCCGGCGGCCTCCCCCTTGCTCCTTTATATACGGGGGCAGGGGGGCACCCCATGGACACACTTGATATACGATATTTTAGCCGTGTGCGGTGCCCCCCTCCACCATATTACAGCTCGATAATACCGTTGCGGAGCTTAGGCGAAGCCCTGCGTCGGTGGAACATCATCATCGTCACCACGTCGTCGTGCTGACGAAACTCTCCCTCAACACTCGGCTGGATCGGAGTTCAAGGGACCTCATCGAGCTGAACGTGTGCAGAACTTGGAGGTGCCGTACGTTCGGTACTTGATCGGTCGGATCGTGAAGACGTACGACTACATCAACCGCGTTGTGATAACGCTTCCGCTGTCGGTCTACGAGGGTACGTGGACAACACTCTCCCCTCTCGTTGCTATGCATCACCATGATCTTGCGTGTGCGTAGGAAATTTTTTGAAATTACTACGTACCCAACACGAGCTCCCGCTCTTTCTCTTGCTCCAGGTTCCCGAGGTGGTACTGGTGCATCACCCAGTTGGTCGTCTGCTGGTCGAAGTTCTTGTTGGTGTGCAGCACCAGAACCTTTTTGCTGCCCGTCTGCCGGCCGTTGACCATCACCGGCAAGGTATTGCCGGTGTTGTGCCACATCGCATGCATGTCGCACTCCGACTGTATCTTGCGACGCATCCACGTGCCCTTTTTGAACGCCCTAGAATTGCGCTGGAAGAAATGCTTGCTTAGGCCACTCAGTGTGATACCTGCAGTATTGTCGAATACAGGTTTTAGTGTACGTAGTGGGCATTTTCATAACATCTTTGGCATGTTGCAGTCACTTGTTTCAATTTTTATTAACTGTCAAATTGTAATTGCTTCACCAGGTCTGCGTCTAAAAATAAAAATAGAGCTATAAACAAAGGAATATGTTTGTGCGAGTAGACGGCAGATCGGTGTCTTACCTGGAAGTTTCTCAGGATGGGTGTAGCATATGCTGTGCTCGCTGTCGATGGTTGGTATGAACAAATCGATGAGAGGGTGAGATCTCGCGCTGTCAGCACTCACTTTGGCCTCAAGGTGCTCGATCAGCTCCTGATCCGTGGGATCGAACTTGACGCCAGCCGGCAGCACCGGCCAATCCTTCTTCGACTTGCATGGGTTAATTCCAGTTATATGGTACTCAATGTATGATCAATCGACTGTTTTAAGTGAATGATGAAATATTTCGACAGATAAGTGGTACTCCAAATCTGAAGTCCAGAATACCCGAACACGCCGCTGGGATTCTTGTGTCACCTCACGCGCAGCGTGTTGTCACGTCAATTCAATGTGTGGACATGATGAATAATTTGACCGACGTATACTAGTACTGCTACTGTTCTACTTACTAGTCGTATTTAGTGTCACATTTTAACCATAGGTTTAACTAACAAGTACGCACTTGAAGCCTAAGTGATATATATATATACTGCACAGCATCTCCATCATCATTATCAGTACATCATGCAGGTGAGTTAGGATGCACTTGATCCCAGAAAGGTATCTATCCTTCAAACCAGAGGAGTGCTTCAAACTAACAACAGTACATAATATCCAACAAAAGAGGGTCGTGCTACAGCAGCAGAATACATGGCTCGGTCTACATATCAGTACGAATCAAGTTGTGCATACTTGTTGTTGGCATGAACCACATCGCCGCATGTCGGGTTTGCAAAAGCCATCCATCGCATGGAAGCTTGATGCCTTTCACACACTAAAGATAATCTAGCAACAAGCTGTGTCGACGAATCTCTGGATATGGTGATTCATGAAACCCATGGTATGATGTGTAAACACAGTCCCCCTGGCGAATGGAGGTTGCATAGCACGGTAATCATCACCGGTGATATGATCGATGATTGGTTGGACGATCGGATAATTGAGCCCGAGGAACATGGAGTGGTTGCTGAGGCTGTAAACCCGCCTCTAGTTGAATACGCCTGGCCCAACGGAGTTGGGATCTTTCTCGAACACGAAGCAGCCATAGCCATCAATGTCACGAACGCCGCAGGCATTGTACTGCATGTGGTTTGATGAAATGGTTTGGTCAATTTGGTACGTGCAAATGAGCATCAAATGACCACCGTCAGCTCAACGAGCGATAAACCACCACCCATCGGCTGGTATGATTCCAAGTCCTGGAATCATGAAGGCCAGCGCATTTGCGTCTGCTGCAACAATTCAAATTGGAGACCAAAAGGACAAAAATAAACAATCATGTTCAGAGTATGTGTGGAATTAAGATTATTATAACAGTGACACATATCATAGATAGAGAATTGCAATGTCGTGGTCATAATCATACCCCAAGTTAAAAAAAATAAGCCAATGGATTTCATATTCTAGCAATATATCATGGTTCAAACATCATGTAACAATGAGAGGAAAACAGATATGACAGGGCCTACTCGTATTCTACCATAGCACTTACTACAGTTATCATATCAACTCTAAGCAATAACATGCGTTGTTATAAAAATCCTGGAAATGAGAGTAACATATAGCAATCATGAGGTTATACTCATAATATCTATTCTAACAATCATTAGATACCAATTGTTCTCATATCAACTCTAACAATAACATGTGTGGTCATAAAAATCTAGGAAATGAGAGGAACATATAGCAATGATGTGGTTATAGACATACTATATATTCTAAATTTGTAACAATGAACAGGCAGTCGTATTCTTAAGGTAAAGATGAGATGAGATAGAACAATTACACAACGATAGATTCCACCAGTATAGGCAGCCAATCTGTGTGTTGACTGCCTAAACGATGCCATCGTGCACTATAGCATCAGACAGAAGTGTTGGGTAAAGAGGATCGACGATGAGCCATAACCATGTATGGCGACCGGATTCCAGATAGACTAATCCCATGTTGAACACGACAATGAGCTTGTAATCCATGTAGTCTTCTAATGGTGTGGGCACTTCGCAGATTACAACCTTCAGCAAACAGAGGTCGAGCCAAAAGCTCGACGCGTCTCGTGCGTAGTAGGCAGGAGTGTCCGGCAGGCCGCGAGGCTCGATGGCGGTGGTATCCAAAGATGGAAGGGTGATCTCTCGCTGGGTGTAGATATCCACGAGACGCCACGGACTACCGGATTGGTGGATGAGGACGATCTAGTTGGCCTTCATGCCCGCCCAGTAGTGGCCGCGCATGAAGGACAGGTGGACGGGTAGTGGTAGCATGTCGAGGGGCACCATGGCAACCTCCGTAGGATCATCAAGTCGGTGTCTGGGCCACATGCGAGGATTGGGCATCAGCAAGCACGGTGTCTTGAAAAGAGCCGGACGGTTGCAGACGAGTAGACGGTACAAAGACACCGAGCATGCGGCCAGACGGACGGTGCTGAGTAGGTCCATACGATTACAAATCTGCTCCAAGAGAACATCGGGGAGGGAATTCCAATCGCGGCTCTGCGTGTCAGTCGGTTCTGCCATTGGGGTTTTCTGTGCCTGCGAGCCAGCGGGGAAGTGGATTCGGGCGGGCGAGCGAAGAAGCTTCTCCTCGTGTGGCCGAGCAGTGAGCGGGGGGATATGGTACGCGCGAGCTACCAAGGAAGATAGCGCGGGCGGGCGAGCAGTGAGCGGGGGGAAATGGTGTGCGGCCGACGATGGGGAAGAGAGGAGGAAGAAGAAGAGAGGAGGAAGAAGAAGAGAGGAGGAAGAAGAGTGGAAGACGGGGAAGAAAGTGCATTAAATCTCAATTCTACTCCTACTACCAGGATATACCGTCCTTCGGAGTGTAAATAGTTACATCGATGACATGTGGGTCTACCACAAGAGGGCCCATATGTCAGTTAATGGAGGACAGAAGCGTGCTCTACTGGCAAACATGATGGCAGTACTGGGTAAGGCTGATTTAGTAACACCAACACGCTGGTTCAGCTTATTAATTAAGTGTCCCATCTGCTGCAGCGTGTATTGTCACTTCACTGCGAAGACTAGTTGAATAGTTCTCTCTGACCGAGATGGGGAATAATGGATCGCGAAGACTTCCTTTCTACATTCTCCCTATGCCTCTACGCTCACTTCACTCATTTTGCTCCGTACGTAGTCACTTGTTGAAATCTCTAGAAAGACAAATACTCCGTATTTGGGAACAGAGGGAGGATTTTACTCCGTATTTGGGAACAGAGGGAGGATTTTACTCCATATTTGGGAACAGAGGGAGTATCACCATATGGAGGGAACAGAGGAAGCTTGAAATATGAACATGTCAATGGGAGGGAGTAAGCCCCATGCATGCATGCATGCATGCAACATGCAACACTCACACGTACACATGGACGCACGCAACACTCACGCACCCATGCGGCACACAACACACGACGCAACACACACGCTCACGCTCAAGTCCTCAACCTACTCCCTATGTCCGTGAAAGACTGTACATTTAGAGATTTACACATTGACCAGGGCATAATTAACGCCCAAAAGTAGCAGACTTATGTGTGCATGCGACCATTGAGAGAAGAAGATTAAATGAAGGTCGTTGCATGCTGTAATTAAGGATAGACATGTAGCCTATACCTAGAGCACAAGTTGGTGCATTAGTCAATCAATATCGATTTAGATTAAAGGCTAAATGCATTGGAAGTGTAGATGTACTACACTCTTTGTTTTTTAGCTGATTTCTTTGCTCTGCCAACTGATAGGTGGGATCCAGAAACCAGGTGACAATTTAACCAGTCAACAAAGTGCCACGTCGACTATGTGGCCGGTCAGTAGGGTGCAATATGGTGCTCTACGATGAGCTAGTGATCGTATAATCACCGCAAAACTATATATAGTGACCATAAAGAGCGTATTGTTACATACGTTGACCGCCAGTGTATTTTTCTCGTTTCAAATTAAGCCATATTAACCGGAAAGGACGCAGTATGTACTAGTACTAGTACTGCTTTGATGTGTTCCGTCAACTCACCGAACGAGGAGAAACTTGCTTACTACGCCTCTCCCTCGCCCACGCGCGCGGTGGTTCACAGGACGAGGAGAGAGTTTTGACTACAGCGCCCTCTCCCTCTCCCTCTCCCTCGCCCTCGCCCTCGCGGTGGACGTGCAGCAATTCAATCGGTGTCAGATTGCCAGAAGCATAATGTGTACTGTAGTATCATCATTGTTGGACCTTCCGAAGAGGCGAAGCGCCAAGTGCAAGGTTCACACGAGTACGAACTGTTGAACCTCCCGAAGAGGCAAAGAGCCAAGCGCAAGGTTTTATAGGAGTTGTCATCCTAGTAGGAGCGTACTACAACTATAGCGGACGATGCTACTGTATGATGCCGCCACGTCACGTATATCCAAAGCTGTGCCACCTTTTTTTTTCTCAAAGAGCGTGTTGGAGCCCGTGCAACAACCACACAAGTTGCACGTACACATAACACATTTACTAGTAATAAATTCTAAAGGACAAATGCTAGTATGCCACACAAGTTCATCTCCAATTCATGTGATAAATTTGTGCACGACTAGTCTACATATATTCACAGCGCTACCGTTCACAATTTACCGTACTCCACTAACACGTTATAGATGGGCTACATGTCCTCCTCTAGGTTCCAGTCCCAGGTGTTCTTCATGGATGGCACGATCCATAGCGGTGGGCAACGGGAATCATTGTCGCAGCTTTCTAGTCCGGTTCCACACGATGGAGACTCATCCAAGCTGAAGCGGCATAAATCAGGGATAGCGTGTCCCAGCATGTCGTTCATCCGGCGGTGCGCACTGAAGACACAACCATGCTTCATGAACGGTAGGCCTTCCGTGTCTTAAACGGAAGGTGGCATCCGCTTCACAATGGGGTAGCTGTCCCCAATGAAAAGCGAGTACTCTCAAGAGTGTTCCTCGGCACCCACGTAGCATCACGGGGGTCGAACTTGGCGTCGTTCATCTGGTGCACGCAGCATCTCAGATCTGGACACATGGTGACGTACATAGTCAAGGTCCATGCATAATAATGTTGTGCTCAAATATGGCGGTCAGTAATACTGTGCAGCAAATAGTACTACTCCGGTATAGAGGAAGTAAAATAACCGGCTTATTATATATAGCCACTCTTGGCTACATGGATGAGATAGTAAGACATGGAAAAACAAAAATGGTGGTAGCTAGTGGACTCAAGTCTTCAAGGACCTAGCTAGCTATACGCGTCCTCCAAGGTAAAAAGTACTCCTACTAGTACGTAAGTAGAGTACTAGTACAACAATGAAAGAGAAGGCGAGAGGGTTAAAAAATGGAATACCTGGGTAGATGGTGACTGTCTGATCGTGGTAGATTGTGTGACCATGTTGCACATCAGTGGTACCATGGGTAACGACTGCTAAGATAGTTGATCCCAATATGCCAAAGTCAGCTACAAGGTTCCAGGTTAGACCGAATCACAGATGCAAATGCACATCCAAGATCGGCGATCTTATTTTGATCGCGGGATGACTGGTCCCTGCAAAATAATGGAGTACCATTAGGGATGCAAATGATGGTTTGTGCATTCCGTTTGTAATCTCCCATACCGTAGGATGGCAACCAGATGAAACAAGTCCCCTGGCTTGTCACCACGAAGATGCGGCCTAGATGGCGCACGGCGTCTTCGAACGTGTAGGGGTACAAATCTGCCGCCGCCAACATGCGCCAGCCTCTGCCGTTACTGCCTCTTGCATTGATGGCAATCCTTATGTCGAACACCGCGATGAGATAGTAATCATCGTAGCCACGTCGCTTTGTCGGCGGGTCCGCAATTGCTATCTTCTTCAATCTCATGTAGGCATCATCATACGTATTCAAGCCCAGCCAGTCCGGAAGGCCGATCCCAATGGTGGAGAAGGGGTCTACCGGAATGGCCGCACTGCTGTGGATGTTGTGCAAAATGATGGTGGTATCCGGCCGGAGGTATGCAAGCCAATCTTCGTTGTCACCAACCCAGACCTATATATAAGACGGTGGGCAGTGGAGAAATTACGGGATGGAAATGGAATAACTAAGTACTACAGATCAAAATCCATTACTGACCTGCTCATCGGACAAAATCCAACTACCTCTCAACGTCGGCAACTCTAGCGGAGTCAACGTGCAACCATGAACAGGGAGCGGTGGACTATTCGAAGGATTGTCCCATAGAAGAACCTTCTCCTCGAGGACGCATGGAAGACCAACAAGCATGGCCTTTTCCCAAGCCATTTTAAGCACCATCTTGAAAAAGTTGGTGCAGGAAGCACCGAGTCTTGCGGCGGTGAGGACGTCGGAGCGGCGTGTAATTTCTTCCAGAGGATCGTCGTCCAAGGTCTCCTAGCCCCGACGAGGAGGAGAACCGCCTGGCAAATCCATGGGAGCAGCGATGAACTACCTTCTCTTCGGGGGGAGGGGAACTGGCGAGGAGGATATAAGAGCGTAGTAACCGCAGGACCTCGTCCCTTCCAAATGTAGATCGTTCCTTAGCGAAGGGGTGAGGCTATTATTTACTACTAGTACTAGCATTATGGGATGTTATGGGATTGCATTCTACTGTAAATAATAGCACTAGTAAGAAATTTTTGGCACTAGCTAGTAGTTTTTGGCATGGATTAAGAAATTTTGGGTATGTTTTTGCTATTTTTTGTACATGCCAACTAGTGTCAAAAAACGTCTTACATTATGTGACGGAGGAGTACGTACTCGTACTGTAGCAGTACTAGTACTACTTTCTCAACTAGTAGTGCGATGTACTATACTTCTAGTATAGTGCACCAGTTTTGAACTCTTGAATCTCAGGGCCAAGGAGCTACAGTTGGAAGTGGAGGGTACTACTATTCTCTAGAACCATCGCTGTACTATCAATGCAGGGAAAGTACACCTACGTAGTGTCCTAGTGGGTACTCTCGGTGCTCTATTCAGCCGCTCCTCTCACGTAGCTGGCCTACTCAGTCGCTCCTCTCACGCACACACTAGCAGCCTGTTTATCAGCATACAACGAGACTAGGCTTTTCGCTTCCATTTGTGGAGGTGTAATGGATCTCGTCGAACTTTGTTAGTAGTTCCTTCTTTATGAATGAGATGAAGCAAAGCTTTTGCCTTCGTTTAAAAAAAACACGTTAAGAGGAATTTCTTTTATAGTAGAGCCGATAATGGAGTGAAGTCCATGCGTGCAACGCCACGAGCTATAGAGTAGTAGTAGAGCACTTTACGTACAGAGCCATATTGCACAGTTCCCAATGCCCCGCCAAGCTTTTCCGGCTCCTCGGGCTTAATTGGGAGGCGCTAGTTTAAATATGCTACTAGCTGATGAGGAAGCTGCAAGCGAGGTGCGGCTAGGGCGAGCACGCGAGCCACGAGATGCTAGGAAGGAAAACCCGTTCACGTGGCTAGGCTATCCAGTGCACCCAGATTGTGGTGCCGCACGTCCGTTTGACTTCAAAACTCAAACTACCCGTGTAAAATATTGGCTCGCAGCGAAGTTACTATTTAAAAAAAAGGTCGCCGTGCGTTCGGCCGGGATCGAACCCACAAAACGAGGTATACACTCCAGCGACCACTAGTAGTACTCGTTGGAGTACAATGCAACCTAGAATCGCCTTTTGTCGCTAGTAGTACATTGTTCCTTACAAGAAACCCCTAATGATGCAAGAAACCACTAATAATGCCAAGAAACTACTACCACTTGCATACATGGCAGACTTAAGATAAGACTACCTTATCAACCATTGTACATGCTCTTACCAACCAGCCCTACCAAGAAAAAACTACTCTACAAAGTGTCGTTATAGGCACGTTTCAACCCATGGCCCTGTTTGGATACATTTGTTGTCAATCTAACCCTGCCATCCAAACACCACTTTGGTTAGAGTTAGTTTAGGGTTAGAATCTAACCTCTGACTTAGAGTATCCAAACAGGGCCCATGTCGCCCATTAAGTCAATGCCTTCTATTCGACCGGGCGTTATGACTTGTGGGACCTACATGTCAGTCTGCACAAAAATCCCCGAGTGACCTCCTACCTCCGGCCCGTCCACCTAGTCATCCTCGGCCATGGGACGCAGCTACCACTGCCGGTAGAAGGCGAGGTCAAAACCGCCGGCAGTGCGGAGCCCATCTTGCGGCAGCCCGGATGCCAGCTCCGTCCAGCGCTCGCGGCCGCTAGCTAGCCAAGATAGCTCCGTCCAGCTGCTTGTCTGCAAGGTTTGCTAGCTAGATTGGCACGGCGGCGCGGCGGCTTGCTCGTGCGCGCTGCGCTAAGGCCAGCCATCTGGCTCGAGTGAAGGCCAGCGCGGCGGCTTGCTCGCTCGTGAGTCACGCTCGGGCCAGCCTGCCAACCCGTGCGGAGGCCAGCGCGGCGTCCGGCCCGTCCGGCGGAGCGGCGGCCAACTCGTTCATCACCGGCGCCACCGACGAACACGCATCAGTACTATTTGAAGTAATGTTTAGGAAAAATAATGATTTGAGGGGGAATAACAGGATAGAAGGTCAGATGTGGGTCCCTCGTGTCAACGGTCAAACAAAATGTGTTGGTTTAAGCTGCCTCGTCAGCACGGACGTGTGGGCCAACCCTGTCATAAATGGTTTTAAACTAACCTAATCGGTATGTAGTAGTTTTTGGCGTGGATTAAGAAATTTTGGGTATGTTTTTGCTATTTTTTGTACAATAGATTCTTCCTATGGCTGGTTGAAAGTGGTAGTTTTTTGTTAAATACTCTACATATTGTAAGTAGGAGTGAAAGTTAAGCTTTGGAACCCAATAAGCAAGGCTAGTTACATAGTGCATATCTGTACATGATTGAAAGTAAATATCAACCATGAGTGACTAATATCTTGATGGAAAACTCGAAACTATGGAATACTAGGGAAAAAATTGCATGGTTGGAAATACTAGCAATGTTCATGTGCGTTGCAATGAATCATAATTAGAATAATACTTATTCACAAACTTGATACAAAACACTCTAATTTTGATATACATATATCACTAGAGATATATTATGTTTCAATTAGAATATATTCCTTGGGCTGTTTTGGTGAGGTCAGGGAGGGATGTGGTTGGTTTTAAGATACTAATTATGGGTTTTTTCTGCAAATTGGTAGACGAGTGGGATGTTTGTGAGAAAAGGCAACAACTTACCACATAGTCGTTAGATGTAGATCTAATGGTCACAAACGACGGATGGCAGACACACCATCATCACCAACTTAGTCTTCTGTAGGAGTACTAGCAAGATCCGTGCATTGCACGGAACATCAAGATGCATTTTTTTATAAAAACACTCGTTGTGATTGACCCATGCGGGAGTAATCCCATGTGTAAAAACTAATGATATCTCGAGAAATAGGAGATAAAGAGAAGAGGAGTGGGGCATGCTGGTGATTGGTGGTCGGACTGAGCGGAGGCATGGGGATTGACGGCGCCGGCAGCGGCCACCAGGCCAGTTTGTTCCAGAGGCTTCCTTTCTTAATTGCTCAACAATGAGGTTGTTGGAGATAAGGATGAACGAGGGAAGGCCTTGTCTGCAAATGTGGAGAGGGGTGCAGGTATCTTTTAGTTTAATTTCCATCAGTCAGATATACATCGGACGGTCTATATTGCAAGATGGCACGCGTACCATCATCACCAACTCGGTTGTTTATAAGAGAAGAAATATAAGTATGGAGATACAAACGTATTATCGATACTTGTTTCCGTAAACTAGCATCTACATTCTATTCAATGCCTCAGCATGTGAGGCCTTAGCACAATGACTTCTCGACTGTGTAAAACAAAGGTTTTCCCGTCGCCGATAAGGAGGGGGTGACGGCGGCGCGCTTTTTGGCTTGCTCTAGTCCTAGTAGTCATACTAGGTGGTCTAAGCACGTGTAGATTTATTCTTCTTCACGTCTCGTGTTCGCCGTACTGCCACGACTGTTGATGAATAGACGGTAAGTTATTCACGGGGAAACCCTTGTTGAGCGTGTTTGCGAGAGAGAGAGAGAGAGAGAGAGACAGTGTGCGTGTGTGATATGTCTAGAGACTGAGGCAATGATAACATATTCTTTGTGTCTATGTGTGTGGAGGATAGAGATAGACATGTACATGGGGCTTTGTGTTGTGTAACGTGGAGACACATATACATAATTAGAGAGTGAGTGCGCGAGATACACATGCGGACATGGGTAGAGATGAGGATCCAGATTAATGGGTGTTTGTGCATGTCTGTGTGTGTTTGTGCGCGCATTTGTGTGTGAGAGGGAGTGTGTGTATGTGGAGTAGAGAGACCACTAATGACGTAAACCTAGTATAAGGGAAGGGGGAATGGTGTGACATGTGTAGTAGCGGGATAGCATGGGTGTGGGCGGGGGGAGCAGACTATTTGGAAGAGACATCGATTGTGTGTGGGAGAGGGGTGTGAGAGCGAGAGAGAGAGAGAGAGAGAGAGAGAGAGAGAGAGCTAGCGACGGAGAGAGAGAGAGAGAGAGAGGAAGAGAGGGGGCGTTTGTGTCCATAAATGGCGTATAGATAGGGAGACAATGTTGATGTTGTTTGAAATTGGCCTATGTACGGAGACGCAAGGGATCGAGAACGATGATACATTAGGGAGCTATGGAAAGAGTCACGACATATATGTATACAGGGAGGAGCTGGGGCGGGTCCGCATGTGGGAGAGATAGAAAGAGGAGAGTGGTGCACAAGGAGACAAAGTGCGTTTGTTTTGCAGTGGGGGTGGTGTGTGAGGTGAGTGTGCGAGAACCACATAACTAGGGAGATAGACGTTTGGGGGCGACGTTTTGTGTGTATGGGAAAGATACACTCTACATAGTGCGTGTGCTTGGGAAAGAGAGATGCCGGGAGACCTAGCTAGAGAGTGGGGGAAGAGATGTGTGCATGCCCAAGAGACAAAGTGATAGAGACCTATATTGGGGTCCGGACTTTAGAAGAGAGAGGGGTGTTAATGTGCTCGTGTGTTGGTGTTTGGGGGAGAGAATGACTTCTCTGTGTGTGGGGGCGACGAGGGGGGGGGGGGGGTTGGCTTCAGATAAAGAGTGAGGTGTCTATATTTGAGGGACTTTAGCGTAATTGAGATATACATGGTCAATAGTGTGTGCACTCAAGGTTGATCAATTTGTTTCACAGTTTGGACTATGAGATAACGATACTTTTGAACATGCGTGATATACTTTGATGTACCAGAATTACAAACCTAAGATTGGAATTTTGGAATTCGACTCCATCATTAGCTTTTGTAATTCATTTAAACGGAGGTACATTTTTAAGCCGGGATTTCGTGATTTCAAATTCATATATCAAACCTTGAGATATACACATACGGGCATGTTCAAACTTTATAATCATCCACTTTATTCATACACATACACATTTTTGCTTTTGTCATCATATTTAGGATAAACACATTTGGAATTTCATTTGAATTGGACCATATGATGGTATTTGCTTGTAGTAGCTCAATGATCCATATTTGAACTGAATGGACAATCTAAGTTCCGAGTTGGAGACATTGATTTTCAAAACTTGCACTTTTTTTGTGTGTGCAAAACAAACAAATTCTCGCCCATGATATCATAGTCGGCCATACAAGAGCAGAATATAATTTCAGGCGCCAAAAGCTTTCAAACTTCCCGCTCACATCGAAATATCTCGCGCCCGAAAGTTTAGCCCTGCGATATTCCTGTTTTACCCCTGCCACATGAACGGAAAAGGGCTGCTTTGGTAACTCCATTGTTTTCCCCTCTTTGCCCCCAACATTCTTCCCCAGAGCCCCTCCCCTTCCCCTCCCCGACCCCCCCCCAACCACGGCAAGCCGCTGAATCTAGTCCTCCACCGCAGCGGTGGACCTCACACCCCGACGGATCTACCTTCCGCACCTTGGAACCCCCAACTGCCAATTCACCACTTCACCGGAGCCGCTTCAGCGACTGGCTTGTACACCGCTCCAGATCTCCTTGACCGCCATCATGGTCCACCGCACCGGATCTGCTTAACCGGCGCCCTCGTCCACCACAGTGTAGACCCTTCACTGACTCCCTCGTCTGTCCCTTCGCTGGCCCTTCATACAAGCCCTCGTCCGCCGCAACAGATCCGCCTCACCGAAAGCACTATACAACGCGCCCGCCGAAGCCTTCGTCCACTGCACCGGACCCGCTCCACGGACGCCATATTCAACTCCACCGGCCCTGCTTTACCGACACCGCAGCCTCATCAGGTTATTTCGATCTGTACTCCTTCAGTTTTTATCTTTATCGTGCAACTGTTCACTTACCACAGATGAGCTTTCTTGTATGTCGACAGGCGCCGCAACCGTAGCACCGGAGCCGCTTCAGCGACGACGACAGTCGGCCCAAACTCGACCGCAACACAAGCACCATCGACGATCCTTAGCTATCAAGTATGCCAACGATACCCATACGCCGCCGAGAATCGGGTACTATTATCCAACGGCCGGCGCCTACGTTCACTTTCTTAGCATAAGCACCGCACCTTTGAATTTCTTCAGGGCATCATTCAGTTTTTCATGAGACACGTTATTCTGCTTGCACCTGTAGGGCCATACTTCTGGCGGTGAACATGTTACATGTGCTAAATTACATACCAGTGCACATATAGTTAATATGCTTTAGTTTTGTCCTAATTATTATTGTACTTCCTAGATATCACTGCCTACTATTTTACTTCTTGCATGCTATATTTATGATAATGGTGTTGTTCTGATGCCACCTGTTGGTTCCATCAGACTGCTTCATGTTCTGTATGCTTAATTACACATCAGCAAACTAGCATGTGGTTCTGCTGGTTTTTGTTCATTTTACCCTACATTTTTTTATGTTGGCTATTACATCACTGCTACGAGCCTCTGTTCATTACTTTTTTGTGTGTTCTTGATCTTCCCAAGTTACATGACTAATTTGATGCTTCTATTAATTATGTAGCTGCCAACCCCATCAAGCAAAATATTTGTTGTTTTGGGGCTGGCACCTCGAACAAGCATAAAAATAGAGGGAAGCAGATATATTGTCGTGTATGCACACACCCTTCTTTCATTAGTTTAGATGAACCATTGATGATCAATTCGAACCAGTGCATGCGATTAAAATTAATTTTACCTAAATAGAGGGTGCAGAATAAACTACAAGTAGATTTGCAACCACGGGATGCTGACGATATCTTCAAAGAACATTGCAACAGCAGTGAGGCTTCACAGCAACATATGGTAAGCCAGTGTGTTTTAGTACATGTGAAATGTAATGCGTGTGGGCTGCTTTCTTGGCTTGTGCCCTCAACCTGTAATCCTATAGAATAACAAATAGTTCAGTTGTCTGCTTTGCTGTATTGCTTGATTCGAATGCTTGTTTGTTACTTGTTACGCTATACCTGAGTTGGCCAATATGTCCGCAGTGCCTGCTGTACTATCATAAAGAAATGCATGCCTAGTTCATTTGAGTCCTTAACTTTTCCTCTGAACTTCATCACAAGACTGTCTTCGTAGTTTATGTGAGGCCACACTGTTAAGTGCTTTCTCAGATTATTTCAACTGCTTAGATGCCTTGGCAACTTAAATATAGCGGTGGTACACTCCCTTTCAACTAGGGATGTCAACTGGGTCCCCTTTAATCCCGATTAAAGTCCACTAGTGGTATGATAGTTCAAAAGAGTTTTTGTTTTTTGAGGAAAATGAACCAGGGAGCTAGCAAAAACTAACTAGATGGGACTAGCGGATGTCGTTTATTTGCCACTTACATCCCTAGTTTCATCTTACCATTTTAATTTCTTTTCGGCTGATGTTGCTTCGAACCATTTAAATATAGCTTGCCATGCTTGGCAATAATTCATATGTCGTTTACCATGTAAGCTTACTGCCTGGATCATGCGATAACTATCTCTTACTTATGTCCAGTGGAAACCTTTGAGGATGTCGTTCAGACTAGGACACAATGTACAACCCCAGAATCTATTTGTGGAAGCAGTGCGCCATCCATGTTACTAGATGGCAGCAGTTTAGAGGCAACACCGCCGGAGAGCAGTCTGAGCATAGATATTATAGTTCTTGAGGCTCTACTAGAGGCAGAAAGAGATGGTGTGGCTGCCATGAATGAGGTAATCTTGATCTTGAAGCTGGAAATTATGCAATTAGTTGCACGCATTATGCAAGCAACCCAAGAATTGGAGGAAGTAAGAATGTTGCATTTGAAGACGGAGGAGGTCTTGCTGCTTCTGCTATCTGAAGCCCAGGATAACCCCAGTTCTTCTTTAGATAGCAGTTGAAATTGTCATTAGATTATTGTACTTGCATGTTGTGTCATGTCTCTGAATGGATTATGTTGTAAGACCCCCTATGTTGTCCATGTGTTGTAATGATCCGGATTTTTTAGGCGAGGTAATCCTCAGTACTTGTATGATTGACATAAGGTGAACTGTTTTTCTGTGAGCATATTGTATTGGATGAAATAACTGTTTGACTCAAAGTGTATCCAACCTACTGAATTCGAAGATCACGGCATTTCTAAATCATAATCATATATAAAGGTGGAATAAATCTTTGTTGTGGTTTTGAAGAAATAAATAACAAAACATAAAATTATCTGTGGGCGCCAACCGTGGGCGGCAAAACACCCTCTCCTCGCCCGAAATCGTTACCGGCAAATATTTGGGAGATGCGAGATTACCGTCCTATCCCCAACCGACGTGATGTCCAAAATTTTAAACGGGGGATAAGTTCGTAACTTTCCCACATTTCAGACAAGCGCGTCCCAAAGTTTGAGATCCCCCCCTCCCCCTCCATTTCCCCATTCATACCCCGTCGGCGCCACGACAACCTCCCCACTGCGGCCAGCCTCCTCCATCCGCCACCCCATCCTCCACCTTGCTGGAGCCGCTACCCCTACCCCGTCGTCGACTGCAAGAGATGGACGTCTCTCATCCACGGCGCCGGACCAGGATCCTTTCATCGTGTCCTCTCGCTTCATTGGCGCCTTCGTCCACTTTGCCGTTGTCGCTCCTACGATCACCTCATCCACGGCAACAGGATTTATCCCCCGACCCGGCAGTCTGCCATCTAAAGTCTTCTTCCCTGCCGCCGACAGCCATCGCACCCGCAGCACCCTCAACGTATCAGCAGGGGCCTACACGGCGTCGCAAGATAGGTTGTACTCTTCCATATGTGCTTAAGTTATCGATCTCACCCGAAAAATAGATCTTAAATTGTTTACTGTACTTTTCTTGTCCGTACCAAATCATAGTGGCTAGTTGAATGCAAACATTGGTTGCAAGTAGCTTTGTCCGGTTTGCACCTTCAGATCCGCCATGTCACTGTCACTATACTCGTAAAGCTTATGGTTTCCCCCTTTATATTCACTACCATCATCGTAGGTGCTTCACTGCTTTGTGTCGTGCTAGCACTGCTCATCAAGACCTCAACCCATCAAGCGAAACAACATGCCACTCATAATTCCAAAGCTTACGTGTTGAAATACGAATCTGATATGATGCTCATATTACTAAAACAGAGAATGTTTAATTGGTCACCTAATGTTCCTATATTCATTTCGAAAAGCATGTGCGCCACCCACTGGTCCAGCTAGTTCCACTTCCGTGATTTTACTCTTGATGCTTAGGGTTTTCCCCTTTTATCTACTCTACTATGATCTGCGTAGGTGCTTTCTGTCATACTAGCATTACTCCACCCTTCAAGCTAAACAACACAACACTCAAAATTCCAAAGCTTAGTTGTTCAAATATGATTGTGATATGATACTGATATTAGTTAACACACACATTTAATTGGTTAGCTAAAGGTCCCACTTGAGTTTCCAAATGCATGTCGCGACATATAGAGAGACATTAGAATTGCATTTCTTTGTCACTTGTTGACTGTAATTTCTTGTCCATACCAAATCTTAGTTGTTATTTCAAAGCAAATATCGGTTGCTAACTACCCTTTGCGCGGTTTGCAGCTTCAGATCTGCCATCCCACTGCCACGGTCAACACTATACTCATCATGCTTACGGTTTCCCCATTTTATGATGACCACGATCAGCCTACGTGGTTCGTGTCGTAATAGCACTGCTCCACCCATCGAGCTAAACAAGCTTAGTTGTACAAATTCAAATCTGATATTATGTTGATATTAGTAAAACTGAGAGATGTTTAATTGGTCAGCTAAATGTTCCTACTTCCGTTTCGAAATGCATGTGAGCCACATATGGAGAGACCGGAAGGAATAGTATTTCTCTGTGCGCTCTGGTTCATCATGGGTGGCCAACCGACATTGTATAGAAAAACTTGTAATATCTTCAATCTGCTTGCTCTTCTGCTCTTCTTTAGATGATCCTCTTCTCTTGCGGTCGACTGGCCAGGTCGAGTTATTCTCCCTTAGTATATTTTGAATCTGTCAGGTCAGGTCGACTTGTTCTTCTTTACTATATGTTGAAGCTGTCATCTGCGAAGTATCATCACTTCTGCAGCTCTCATATTTTGAGTAGTAGGCCACATTATATTAATGCACACATCAAATTACAGCATGCATGGCACCTCTTAGAAGAATTGCAGAGATAGCACAAAGGGGTTTACAGGGAGGAAGTATTAGATTAGAATCACTTCTGCATTACAAAGATAATCTCACTTGTTTTTATGTTTTCATGCATGTCAGGTATTGAACATTATCAAAATGAATATGAGAATGGGCGCACGAGAGGAATATTGCGGAACAATCCACTGGCTAACAAACTTGGCATGGTGGAGGATGGCCTATCTTATTCACCCATCAAGGTGCATGCTCTAACTTGGCAAGGTTGTATTGGTCGCACATATTTTGCATCTGACCTCTTGCATTACTTCTACTTCGTTACACCATCTGCTTAGTTTAAGCATCATATATGAGTATATGACATACCTATCCATTTTCTGTACCTATTCCATGTGTCGTCATACTATGTTTTTCCAGTCAAATGTTGTTCTTTCGTAATAGATGTCCAAAAGGAAGAGGGTGATTGCAGATCCTCAAGGAGGACAAACTAGGTATTTGGAAAAGGTAGTGATACCTGTTAAATCAGATAGATCAGCAGCCACAGAAAACACAGGCCCAACTGTAACAGACTTTACCCCTACTCCAGTGGCCAAACCCCTATTAGAACTGCTGACAGCCCAGCGTCAGGTACTGTCTATGATATCAATTCAAAATTTGAACTCCTAAATTTCTGCATGTGCCTTACCTTCTCTCTTGTATGAAAACTAATTTCATATGAATCTCCTTGCTCAAAGGATCATAGGATCTCACGACAATACTGGGCTCTGCATTGCTCTTGTCAGTACCTCTTGCCCTTTGTCAGCATACTTACACTCATTGCTGTTTGATTATGTAGCATCACTGTAAATGTTCACTTCTTTATCCTCCCTTTGCTTGAAATTATAAGATCTATATTTACTCTTAGATAAATTAACACAATGGTTATGAAGTTTTGGATTGCTCATGTAAGTACATGTTGTCATGTACTCCCTCTGTATCGAATTAATTGTTGATCAATTGGATGTATTTAGAACTTAATAGTGCTAGATACATCCATTTGAGCGACAACTAATAACGGACGGTGGTGGTATTACTGTACATGCATCGCGAGATAGTTGATTGTCTAGCATTACTCTGCATCTTATCTTCCCTGCCCTCCACTTTCTCCAAATTATCATATCTACATTTACTCTTACCAAAATGTTGAATAAAGCCAATGCCACTGCACACGTTGATGTCTGCATTCCTCTTGTCAGTACCTTTTGCCTTGTAACGCTATACTTAAATTAATTGCTATTTGATTATGTATCATCATTCTGCACATGAGCTTCATTATCCTCTATTTCTTCCAATATTATTTGATCTATATTTACTCTTTGCAAAATATAGAATAATGGCAACGCTTATAAAGAATTTTCTTTGGGGAATTTATTTAATTATCTTTCCATCAACATGGAGAAGGGCTTTGTCCAGCCCATGTTAACATGTAATGTAAGTTCATCCTTCTCAAGCCTTCAAACTTTGTTCTTGTATAGATTTGGATAGGCATCATTTCCTCCACTGCTGTTTACATCTGATTGGATGTTTGCAACAACTACCAGTTTTAAATTGTAGTTGTAAAAACATGTTCCTTATGCAGAACAGATCCATTTATTTGCTTATATAATTGTGGAACCTGTTACGTGTCTCCTTGTTTCTCTTTCAGAGTCGTATCTCTTATGCTAGGCAGAACTTTAGGAAAGATAGTGAGCCAAACCATCTTGAGGACAGCGAGATGACCCCAAGGTCCTGTCTTGATGAAGACAGTGAGTTGAAGCTACTCACCAGCAGGTGTGAGACAACCTCTGTGCAGTCGCTGCCTCAATCAGTTCGACTTCTTCAGTCCCAACTTAAAGCGGAAAGGCTTGCTTCGGCTCAACTCCGACTTGAAGTCAAAGATGTAATGAGGATGTCAGGGGACTGCCTTGCGCACTATGGTGCCATACAGCTAGGGATGAAGCATCTATCATTGACACAACTTAGGTCTCATCAGCTTGTTCGGCTGCTTGCGGGGCCTGAGCTTGCCAGGTCTAGTGCCTTCTGAAGTGCTCTCAGTTTTGTATATTCTTTTGTCGGCGCGTTTATATGCACTGGTGGCGACCTTTGATGCCCAGTGTATGTAATCCGCGGTCATGTTGCGCTTTATTATCACCGGTAGCGAACTTTGATTCCCAGTGGATGTAATATGCCGTAATTTCTTTATTGTATAGTCTAGGTTTATTCTTTGGTCGGCATGCTGTAATTTAGGCCGGAAGGTTCAGTGGATCTAAGTGTTGTCGGTCTTCAGGCCGGCCCGTTACTCATATGGGCCAAAACGTGGGCCTATAATCATCTTGGGCCATTAGCAGCTCTAAACCTATAGTAGTTTCCCGCCTTTAACAGGTCATGGGCTACATATTTACTGTAGTGACACTGGGCTTCCTACGAGCCGTAGAAACAATGGGCCTTCTACGGTCCGTAGAAACAATGGGCCTTCTATGGGCCGTAGAAACAATGGGCCTTCTACGGGCCGTATCATCAATGGGCCTTAGACGGGCTGTATGATCGATTGGCCAAACATGGGCCAAAAACAGACCGCATTATGGCCGTAAACGTGCTAGAGTTGGAGTTGTCCGTTCATGGGCCAACCATAATGGGTCGTCGTTAATAGGCCGTATTTGATGACACTATGAAAACGGCCCAACATATTAACGGGCCACAAACGGGCCGACTATAACCACGGGCTGAATTTGGCCCACAAGCAGAAAATGGCAGTAACGGACCGTAAGTAACCGAATGCTGGAAATGAGCCCAAGAATAAATGGGCCCTGAGAAGGCCGAAAGATAACATGGGCTGTAAACGGCCCAATGGATTAATGGGCCGTTAATGGGTATAAAGTGATACACTGTTCATTACGGGCCAGTTTCACCATGGGTCGTTAATGGGCCAAGAGTTACAAAGGGCCTCATATGGGCCGAAAGACATCATGGGCCATGATATGTCTCCAACGTATCTATAATTTATGAAGTATTCATGCTATTATATTATCTGTTTTGGATGTTTATGGGCTTTATTAAACACTTTTATATTACTTTTGGGACTAACCTATTAACCCAGAGCCCAGTGCCAGTTCCTGTTTTTTCCCTTGTTTCAGTGTTTTGAAGAAAAGGAATATCAAACGGAGTCGAAATGGAATGAAACCTTCTGGGGAAGTTATTTTTGGAAGGAAAGCAACCCGGGAGACTTGGAGTGCATGTTAGGAAAGCAACGAGGGAGGCACGAGGTAGGGGGCGCGCCCACCCCCCCCCCCCCCTGGCGCGCCCTCCACCCTCGTGGGCCCCTCGTGGCTCCCCTGATGTATTTCTTCCGCCTATATATATCCATATACCCTAAAACGATCGGGGAATAGAATAGATCGGGAGTTCCGCCGCCGCAAGCCTCTGTAGCCACCAAAAACCAATCGGGACCCTGTTCCGGCACCCTGCCGGAGGGGGGGACCCTCACCGGTGGCCATCTTCATCATCCCGGCGCTCTCCATGACGAGGAGGGAGTAGTTCACCCTCGGGGCTGAGGGTATGTACCAGTAGCTATGTGTTTGATCTCTCTCTCGTGTTCTTGATTTGGCACGATCTTGATGTATCGCGAGCTTTGCTATTATAGTTGGATCTTATGATGTTTCTCCCCCTCTACTCTCTTGTAATGGATTGAGTTTTCCCTTTGAAGTTATCTTCTCGGATTGCGTCTTTAATTATTTGAGAACACTTGATGTATGTCTTGCATGGGATACCCGTGGTCACAATGGAGTATTCTATTGATTCACTTGATGTATGTTTTGGTGATCAACTTGCGGGTTCCGCCCATGAACCTATGCATAGGATTGGCACACGTTTTCGTCTTGACTCTCCGGTAGAAACTTTGGGGCACTCTTTGAAGTACTTTGTGTTGGTTTGAATAGATGAATCTGAGATTGTGTGATGCATATCGTATAATCATACCCACGGATACTTGAGGTGACATTGGAGTATCTAGGTGACATTAGGGTTTTGGTTGATTTGTGTCTTAAGGTGTTATTCTAGTACGAACTCTTGAATAGATTGATCCGAAATAATAACTTTGAGGTGGTTTCGTACCCTACCATAATCTCTTCGTTTGTTCTCCGCTATTAGTGACTTTGGAGTGACTCTTTGTTGCATGTTGAGGGATAGTTATATGATCCAATTATGTTATTATTGTTGAGAGAACTTGCACTAGTGAAAGTATGAACCCTAGGCCTTGTTTCCTAGCATTGCAATACCATTTACGCTCACTTTTATCATTAGTTACCTTGCTGTTTTTATATTTTCAGATTACAAAAACCTATATCTACCATCCATATTGCACTTGTATCACCATCTCTTCGCCGAACTAGTGCACCTATACAATTTACCATTGTATTGGGTGTGTTGGGGACACAAGAGACTCTTTGTTATTTGGTTGCAGGGTTGTTTGAGAGATACCATCTTCATCCTACGCCTCCCACAGATTGATAAACCTTAAGTCATCCACTTGAGGGAAATTTGCTACTGTCCTACAAACCTCTGCACTTGGAGGCCCAACAACGTCTACAAGAAGAAAGTTGTGTAGTAGACATCAAGCTCTGTTCTGGCGCCATTGCCGGGGAGGTGAGTGCTTGAAGGTATATCTTTAGATCTTGCAATCGAATCTTTTAGTTTCTTGTTTTATCACTAGTTTAGTTTATAAAAGAAAACTACAAAAAAAAGGAATTGAGGATACCTCATATGCTTCATCCTTTTAATATCTTTCGTGAGTATGATGGAAAGGAAAATTGTGCCAAAGTGTTAGAAGAAGAATGCATTAAAATGTTTGGCACTAAATCTTTGAATGATGAGCATGATTGCAATGTTTTTAGTATGAACTCTATGAATATCCATGGTACTAATGATGATTGCACTAGTCATGATGAAAATGTCTCCTATAAACATGTCAATTTTTGTGGAGTGCATTGGGTTTGCAAATACACACCAAATAGGGAAGATAGATATTGCAAGAGGCATAAGCATTTAGAAACTAAATTGTTGCAAGAAAGGCTAGATGTTTGTGCTGAAAATTTAAATTTTCTTGGCCATACTTGTGAACTTTGCAATGAACGTGGTCATTTAACTATCCGATGCAAATTGTTTCATGATCTAATTGTTTCCAAAAATTGTGATGACTTGATTTCCCTTGCACATCATAATGAACTTAGTTTGCTTATGGGTTATGAAGAAATGAAACGTATAACTAACTATCTTCCAGTATTTGCCCGTGACAAACTTCTTGGTTTTGATCTAGAGGAAATTTATAAGTATTGTGCGGTGAATTGTGTTGAAAATCCTTATATTTCCAATTACATAAAGAAAAGAAAACAAATAGAAGATGAAGATAATACTAATGAAGGGGAAGAGACTGCCCAATATCCTCCTATTATTTCTTATGAATCAGGTAACGAGGAGGAGCCTTCTATTCAACCAATTTCATTAATAAGGAGCTTCAAAAAAAGGATTGAACCCACACATGATGTGGTGAAGAAGAAGAAAAGGAAAAGGAAGAGAGGTAAAAAGATATCTCTCCCAAATAATGTTGCTCCTATTATTGTTGTGCCTCATGAAAATGAATCAAAAATAATTGTGGAAGATGATGCACTTGTTGATGATCTCGTTATGCCTATTGCTTGTTGTGATGATTATGATTGGGAAGATAATGATACTTCTTATGATCTTGAAAATCTTTTTGGCACTTGCTTGGAAGAATATGATAATTGCTATACTATCGGTGCTATCCATACTATTAATGATGAGAGTGATTATGCTTATGATATGAAAAGGCCCAAGATTGGGGATGCTATGTTTGATGAAGATGATGTTTTTGAGAATATATTTGCTGCAATTAATGTCTGTCCCAAGCTTGGGAATGCTACGTTTAATGAAGATGATATTTTTAGTATCCCAAGTTTTGATATGCAAATTTATAATGATGATAGCATGCCTCCTACTTATGATGATTATATTGATGAAAGTGGGTTTGGAAGAGTGTCAACTTTAGGAAGTAATGATCCCACTATTTTGGAGGATGTTGAATCTTATAATATTTATGAAAGTGGATTTGGAGAGGTCATGACTTTATTTAGTGATGTATCCACTATTTCGGAAGAGGTTTCAATCGATTATGATGAGAACAAAGTTGCTACTTATGATGATTATTGTGATGAAACTTATGCTATAAGAAGTAGTGATGATTATATTTATAAAACTTGTCATTATTATGATTACCCTTTTTCTGAACATTACTCTTTTAATGTGGAAACAATTTATAGTATTCAAGTCTCGTATGATACTCCCACTATTCCGAATGAGAAGAATTTTGCTTGTGTGGAGAGTAGTAAATTTTCTATGCTTGTAGATCATGAAAAGAATGCTTTAGGTGCTGGTTATATTTTTGAATTCATTCATGATGCTACTGAAAATTATTACGAGGGAGGAATATACGCTTGTAGGAATTGCAATAATATCAAGTTTCCTCTCTATGTGCTTAAAGTTTTGAAGTTATGCTTGTTTTGCTTTCCTATGCTAGTTGATTATAGTTCCCATAAATTGTTTGATCACAAAATCCCTATGAATAGGAAGTGGGTTAGACTTAAATGTGCTAGTCATATTCTTCATGATGCTCTCTTTATGTTTCAATTCTTATCTTTTATGTGAGCATCATTGAAATCATCATGCCTAGCTAGGGGCGTTAAACAATAGCGCTTGTTGGGAGGCAACCCAATTTTATTTTAGTTTCTTGCTTTTTGGTTCTGTTTAGTAATAAATAATCCATCTAGCCTCTGGTTAGATGTGGTTTTATGTTTTAATTAGTGTTTGTGCCAAGTAGAACCTTTGGGAAGACTTGGGTGAAGTCCTTATGATCATGCTGTAAAAAACAGAAACTTTAGCGCTCACGAGATTAGCTTCAACTTTTTACTGGAGAGTGCTATTTAGTTGATTCTTTTTGAAGATGATTACTAGACAAATTCCTCAGGTCCACCAATTTATTTTAGAATTTTTGGAGTTCCAGAAGTATACGTTTGATACAGATTACTACAGACTGTTCTGTTTTTGACAGATTCTGTTTTCATTGTTTTGCTTGCTTATTTTGATGAATCTATGGCTAGTAAAATAGTTTATAAACCATAGAGAAGTTGGGATACAGTAGGTTTAACACCATTATAAATAAAGAATGAGTTCATTACAGTACCTTGAAGTGGTGTTTTGTTTTCTTTCGCTAACGGAGCTCACGAGATATTTTGTGAAGTTTTGTGTTGTGAAGTTTTCAAGTTTTGGGTAAAAGATTTGATGGATTATGGAACAAGGAGTGGCAAGAGCCTAAGCTTGGGGATGCCCAAGGCACCCCAAGATAATCTAAGGACACCAAAAATCCAAAGCTTGGGGATGCCCCGGAAGGCATCCCCTCTTTCGTCTACTTCCATCGGTAACTTACTTGGAGCTATATTTTTATTCACCACATGATATGTGTTTTGCTTGGAGCGTCATTTTATTTTATTTAGCTTTGCTTGCTGTTTTAATAAAATACCACGATCTTAAAGTCTTAAATGTTAGAGATTCTTCACATAGTTACATAATTATTCGACTACTCATTGATCTTTACTTATATCTTTCGGAGTAGTTTGTTGTTTGCTCATGTGCTTCACTTATATCCTATGAGTAAATGGTTGAATGATTTGAATGTCATAAATCTGAAATTATATATGTTTCATATGCCTTTCCCATGGGGAGTAATACCTTCACATATAAGAAGTAGAGGTGGTAAATTTTTTGTAGGTTAGCAAACGTTGTTTTGGTCACTTGAACAATTCATGAAAGAATATTGAAGGAAGAGAGATTTCACATATAAATATACTATCTTGGACATCTTCTATGATTGTGAGCCCCATTAATTATTTTCAAACCTGAGCAAATTAGTTGAAGTTGGACAAGGAAGACAACATAATGAGTTATGCTTGGGTATATTTGTATAGAAGTTATATTGTTATGGATCCTCTAACATGTGGTGCTTGCTATTTAGAATCCTTTGCTAGCCAAAATATCTGTACTAAGCGGGAATACTGCTTGTGCATCTAAATTCCTTGAAACAAGTTTCTTCCATGAGTGTCCACCATATCTACCTATATGCGGTATTTACCTGCCGTTCCAAGTAAATTTGCATGTGCCAAACTCTAAACCTTCAAATAATAATCTGTTTTGTATGCCCGAATCGCTCATGTAGCGACTAGGGGCTAGCAGTGTCTTCCATGCTAGGTGGGTTATTCTCACGATGAGTGGACTCCGCTCATCATTCACGAGAAAATGGCTGGTAACTGGGATGCCCAGTCCCATGATCAAAAGATCGAATTCAAATCAAAAATAATTGCAAACAAAACTCCCCCAGGTTTGATGTTAGTTGGAGGCACCCGTTGTTTCGGGCAAGCCATGGATTGATGATTGTTGGTGGAGGGGGAGTAAAAATCTTTACCTTTCTGTTTGGGAACCGCCTATAATGTATGTAGTATGGAAGATATTGGGAACTCTTGGTCGTTATGTTGACAATGAAAGCATACCTCTCAAAATTATTTTCATCTCTGTTTTAGCTTCGAGCTCTGGCACCTCTGCAAATCCCTGCTTCCCTCTGCGAAGGGCCTATCTTTTACTTTTATGCAAGAGTCAGTAGTATTCCTTCTCATTCCAACCTACTCTTTAGTTGGCAAGCATCATGTGATGGAAAGATCTAAGCATATATGGCCATTCAAATATATTTGATCATGAATTATTATTGTTAACAATTATCTATATGATAAATAAGTTGGGAGGCGAAACATTAAGCCCCTATCTTTCTCTGTGTTCGATGGATGCTAATTGTTCTAAAAATATGCTTTGAGTGGTAGCAATCATGGAAGACTAGATGATAGTTGAGTATGTGGGATTTGTTAAATCAAAGCTCTTACATAGACCCTTCCTGAAAATACGATGAAGTGCAATTGTTTGATGACTGAGAACATTGTTTGTTAGTTTTCAAGAAAGTTTATGATCTATGCTTTAACATGTGAATAGCTTGTTACTTGATCATGAAAAGTTTTATGAGTTGAGCTACTATTATGACATATAATGATGCTAGAAAAGGTGATTGAAATTATCATTGATCAAACTTATGCACCTGCTAGCATTCACACTTCATAAATTATTTCTTTTATCATTTACCTACTCGAGGACGAGCAGGAATTAAGCTTGGGGATGCTGATACGTCTCCAACGTATCTATAATTTATGAAGTATTCATGCTATTATATTATCTGTTTTGGATGTTTATGGGCTTCATTAAACACTTTTATATTACTTTTGGGACTAACCTATTAACCCAGATCCCAGTGCCAGTTCCTGTTTTTCCCTTGTTTTAGTGTTTCGAAGAAAAGGAATATCAAACGGAGTCGAAACGGAATGAAACCTTCTGGAGAAGTTATTTTTGGAAGGAAAGCAACCCGGGAGACTTGGAGTGCATGTCAGGAAAGCAACCCGGGAGGCACGAGGCAGGGGGGCGCCCACCCCCCCTGGGCGCGCCCTCCACCCTCGTGGCTCGCCTGACGTATTTCTTCCGCTTATATATATCCATATACCCTAAAACGATCGGGGAACAGAATAGATCGGGAGTTCCGCCGCCGCAAGCCTCTGTAGCCACCAAAAACCAATCGGGACCCTGTTCCGGCACCCTGCCGGAGGGGGGAACCCTCACCGGTGACCATCTTCATCATCCCGGCGCTCTCCATGACAAGGAGGGAGTAGTTCACCCTCGGGGCTGAGGGTATGTACCAGTAGCTATGTGTTTGATCTCTCTCTCGTGTTCTTGATTTGGCACGATCTTGATGTATCGCGAGCTTTGCTATTATAGTTGGATCTTATGATGTTTCTCCCCCTCTACTATTTGTAATGGATTGAGTTTTCCCTTTGAAGTTATCTTATCGGATTGAGTCTTTAATGATTCGAGAACACTTGCTGTATGTCTTGCGTGGGATACCCATGGTGACAATGGGGTATTCTATTGATTCACTTGATGTATGTTTTGGTGATCAACTTGCGGGTTCCGCCCATGAACCTATGCATAGGGGTTCGCACACGTTTTCGTCTTGACTCTCCGGTAGAAACTTTGGGGCACTCTTTGAAGTACTTTGTGTTGGTTTGAATAGATGAATCTGAGATTGTGTGATGCATATTGTATAATCATACCCACGGATACTTGAGGTGACATTGGAGTATCTAGGTGACATTAGGGTTTTGGTTGATTTGTGTCTTAAGGTGTTATTCTAGTACGAACTCTTGAATAGATTGATCCAAAAGAATAACTTTGAGGTGGTTTCGTACCCTACCATAATCTCTTCGTTTGTTCTCCGCTATTTGTGACTTTGGAGTGACTCTTTGTTGCATGTTGAGGGATAGTTATATGATCCAATTATGTTATTACTGTTGAGAGAACTTGCACTAGTGAAAGTATGAACCCTAGGCCTTGTTTCCTAGCATTGCAATACCATTTACGCTCACTTTTATCATTAGTTACCTTGCTGTTTTTATATTTTCAGATTACAAAATCCTATATCTACCATCCATATTGCACTTGTATCACCATCTCTTCGCCGAACTAGTGCACCTATACAATTTACCATTGTATTGGGTGTGTTGGGGACACAAGAGACTCTTTGTTATTTGGTTGCAGGGTTGTTTGAGAGAGACCATCTTCATCCTACGCCTCCCACGGATTGATAAACCTTAGGTCATCCACTTGAGGGAAATTTGCTACTGTCCTACAAACCTCTGCACTTGGAGGCCCAACAACGTCTACAAGAAGAAGGTTGTGTAGTAGACATCAGGCCATACATGGGCCGGAACTTAAAATGGGCTGGAATCATATTGGACGGCCCAGATGACGCGACTGGACCTAATTCGGATAGGCCGTAACGGGCCCTGGGTTACCGGATTGTAAATGGGCTATATGTGAACAGGCCGTTAACATGCTTTCCATGGGCCGGCCCGCCACCTTTTGACCAAGTCAAACGGGCCGGCCTTTTCACAGGAATGGGCCTCTGTTCGACCGTGCCACGTGTCGACGTATCATAGGCGCCTTCGGTCCTGTTGGGGATATTACCACTGGGCGTAAACTGGCCAGGAGAGGCCGGGTTAACCCCATAAGTAGTTCATCTGCATCTGAAGTCCATGAAGACAGGCGGTGAGGCTTCATGAAGGCCCAGGGCCCAAAGCCGGTTTAAGGCATGTAGACATAAATCGGCATTGACATGTAAACTTGTGTTGTAAGATAGAAGTAGCAGAGACCGAGCCAGACACGATTATGAGCCGGCCTCGGGATTCTGTAAACCGGCGGGCGTCAACCCATGTATATAAGGGGACGACCCGCGGCGGCTCAGGGACAACAGACAACAACTTGAGACTCAGGCAAAGCGTATTCGCTCCCTGGTCATCGAAACCCCATCAATTCCATCACAACTAGACGTAGGCTTTTACCTTCATCGTAAGGGGCCGAACTAGTATAAAACTCTCTTGCGTCCCTTGTCCGCTTTAACCTCTTTAAGCTAACCCGTAGCGATGGCTCCACGACTAAGTCCTTTCTCTAGGACATCTGCCTTGACAAAACCATGACAGTTGGCGCCCACCGTGGGGCTATCGCACGATGGTTTCAAGTTCTTGGAGGGCAACTTCGAAGGACTCAAGGGTTACGCTGTGGGCCGGATGACCAAGAGTCATCGCGGCAAGCTCTACATCGACGATGCAGGCTGGGGCCCCGAGGCCGGCTCAATCGAGTACGGGTACCGGGTCCCCTTTGGTGGCATACACGTTTTCATTGGCAAGATCGGCGAACCAGGCCCTGAGCCGGACATCTGCACCGACCTCGTCGAAACGGCTCAGCGTGCAAGATCTGCCCGGGTCAAGCCTGTCATGAAGCGTGCCTTCGTGGGAGTTATCCATGGAGGGGAATCTGAGGATAGATCGGAATCTGGTGGTGAGACTGTCGTTTATTCCGGCGACGAGTCATCATATCAGTTACAAGATGGCTGGATTGGGGGCTGTTCCGATGACGACAGTATTCCGGACCCCTTTGATCTGCCAAACCGGGTTGCGATCTTCATGGCCGGCACGCAACCGGCGCTCCACTCATCGACCGCAGCGGCGATGATTTCCGGATCGGCAGCAGCGGCTGAGGCAGGAGGCCCTGTGCGACTGCCAGCTCAGGTTCTATCTGATTTGTTTGACGCGTTGGCAACGCTGATGGCGGAGGTTAACCCGGCGGATCAGGATGCACACAATGCGGAAATCGCGAAAGTGAAAGATCAGATCACCCAGGCCAAAGCCGACTTAGCAGCTGAGGATACCAGGATAGTCGCGGAGCGGGCCGCTTTGGATGCACAAGCTTACCGGATTATGCTGGATCAGAGTGCGTCGAACGAAGTCCTGAAGAGGAGGCACCGATCTCACCTGCCGCCGGTTTATGACGCTAGAAATCTCTTTAACACCCCAGGAGCAGGGACTAGTAATCCGCCGGTGGTAAACCGGGCGGAGGCACCTGGAGCAGGGGCACCGGTTCAACCACGTTTGGTGGATCCGCCTCGTCAGAACAACATTGTGGCACCGACGTCCCCACGCCACCGGGTCACTATTCTAACCCGATGGACAACATTGTCGCTGCCGCTTCACGGCTGGCGGCCATCCCGATCGAAGGCGATTCTCCAGCGGCGGTCGAGGCGCGTCGGGTTAAGGAGCATCTTCAAACAGCCTTGGTTCAACAGGAGGCTTATTCATATAGTCGCGATCGGATTCATTCCACTCCCCGTCCAAGCCGGAGTTACAGCAGGCGTATGGATGAACCGACAGTGTCAAGCAATGCGCGGAACCATGATCCGCCCCGTGGCAATAACCCGGCGGGTGGTGCTGGTAATGCTCAGGAGGTGGTGGACCGGGCTCGGGCACGCAGAGAAGCCGAGTTAGCGGCACAACATGAAGCCCGTCAGCTTACTCCGGTTCGTCCAACCACATCGGTGGAACCAGGAGTTACCTCTAGTTCTTTGGGAGTGCCATGTCTTGTCCCAGCATTGCGCAATGTGCGCCTGCCCAAGGATTTCAAGGGCCCGCGCAAGGTGCCGAATTACACCGCCGATTTATCCCCTGAAACATGGGTCGAAAGCTATGAGATGGCCATGGAGATGTTGGATGTGGACGATGCGGCATGTGCGAAATACTTCACAGTGATGCTAGAAGGGACAGCCCGCACTTGGTTAAAGAGCTTACCGGCTAGTTCTATCAGGTCATGGGCCGAGTTGAGAGCCCGGTTTATTCAGAATTTCAAGGATACATGCAAGCAGCCCATGTCAATTGTGGACTTAGCTGCCTGTGTCCAGGACGAAGGAGAGTCAACAACCCATTGGGTGCGCCGGGTTTCGGAGATTTTGCATTCATCAGATCGCATCAATGCTGACACCGCAGTTTTAACATTCGAAGGCAATTGCCGGTTTGAACCCCTGAAGTTGAAGTTGGGACGGCTCAAACATCATTGTAATGACATGGGAACCCTCATGGCTGCACTGGTGAAGTATGCCGACTCTGATAGTACCAAGGATCCCGAGTCTGACGATGATAAGACAGGGAAGGGAAAGAAGAGCGCCAACACCAAGGGGCAGCACCACAACCCGGCGGGTCATGGAAACGGCGGCAAGCGTAAGGAGGACCATGGTTTAGACTTTGTGGCCAGCGGCGTAAGGGTAAACCGCCCCAGCGCGGTGGAAGGCCAAATCCTAATCCGGACCGTTTGTCTTATATGTTGAACCAGCCCTGTCCAAAGCATGGGACGAAGGAGGAACCGTCCACGCACCTCTGGAAAGATTGTTACATCATGCAAGAGTTCAAAAATTCTGATTCTTTCCGGTATGATCATGGACCAGGAGGCGGTTCAGGCCCCGGGTCTCATGGGTCGGGTTATGGTGGAGGAAATTCCGATTCAGGCTTCCACGGTAATCAGGGTGGATATAACAATCGAAGTAATCAGGGTAACCAAGGTGGCTATAATCATCAGGGCAATCAGCAGCAGCAGCAGTCGGGTTACTAAAGCAACCCGAAGCAGTTGAATAGCGGAGAGTATCATGTCTTCACCACTAGCTTGGACAAGCGCGATCAGAAGCTTCATAAAAGGGCGGTGAATGCCGTTGAACCGGCGATGCCCCGTTATTTGCGTTGGTCTGAGCAGCTGATTATGTGGAGTAGAGAAGATCATCCACCCCGGGTTGACAATCCGGGTCATCTGGCTCTGGGGTGGCACCTCGGGTGGGAGGTTATAAGTTCACTAAAGTACTCATGGATGGAGGGAGGAGTATCAATATCCTTTATTATGAAACTTTCCGTCGCATGGGGTTAACAGATAAAAATCTTAAACCGTCCAATACGGTGTTCCATGGTGTGGTGCCTGGTAAGTCGGCATATCCTGTTGGTAAGATAGCTCTGGAGGTGGCTTTTGGAGATGAGCATGACTCGAGATCAGAAACCATGACCTTTGAAGTGGTGAAAATCAGCAGCCCGTATCATGCCCTATTTGGACGGCCAGCTTATGCTAAGTTTATGGCACGGCCATGTTATGTCTATCTGCAGCTCAAGATGCCGGGTCACAAGGGAACTATAACCGTGCATGGGAGCCGCAAGATTGCTCTGGAGTGTGAAGAAGGTGATGCGGCTTATGCTGAGTCGGTTTGTGCAACAGAAGAGTTGAAGTTTTACAAGGACAATGTTGATCCGGCAGATATGACTTCGTTGAAGAAACCAACTACCGAGCATGATCCGGCCCTGAAGTTTAAATCGGCTGATGAGACTAAGCTTGTTGACTTTGTGCCAGGCGAGTCGTCCAAGCAGTTTAGCATCAGCGCTAACTTGGACCCAAAATAGGAAAGCGCGCTCATCGAGTTCATCCGTGAGAATCGGGACATCTTTGCATGGAAGCCTTCTGACATGCCAGGTGTACCGAGAGAACTCACTGAGCACACTCTCAATGTTGATCCCAAGTATAAACCAGTCAAGCAGTTTCTCCGCCGGTTTAATGAAGAAAGGCGCAAAGCTATTGGAGAAGAAGTAGCCAGGCTCTTGGCGGCTCGATTTATCGTTGAAGTATTCCATCCTGAGTGGTTGGCTAATCCGGTGCTGGTCCTCAAGAAGAATGGCACTTGGCGTATGTGTGTGGATTACACAGACCTCAACAAAGCTTGTCCAGCAGATCCTTTTGCCCTTCCCCGTATTGATCAAATTATTGATGCTACGGTGGGTTGCGAGCGTTTAAGCTTTTTGGATGCATATTCTGGTTATCATCAGATCAAAATGGCAGTTAAGGACCAGGAGAAGACAGCCTTCATAACTGCCTTTGGAGCCTTCTGCTATGTGTCCATGCCCTTTGGGCTCAAGAGTGCCCAGGCGACTTATCAACGGTGTGTGCAGAATTGTCTACATAAACAGATCGGCCGCAATGTTCACGCTTATGTGGATGACATTGTGGTAAAATCAAGGAAGAAAGAGACATTGATTGATGACTTGAAGGAAACCTTTGATAACCTGCAGGTTTATAAAATGATGCTTAATCCGGCCAAGTGTGTCTTTGGTGTACCTGCACGCAAGCTCTTGGGCTTTTTGGTGTCTAATAGAGGCATTGAAGCTAATCCGGAAAAGATCAAATCCATCACCTCCTTGGCTAAACCGAAGTGTATCAATGATGTTCAACGCCTGGCAGGCCGGATTGCCGCGTTCAGCCGGTTTGTCAGTCGCCTTGGCGAGAAGGCCATCCCTTTATATCAGATGCTGAAGAAAACGGATAACTTCGTCTGGAGTGACGCCGCTAATGAAGCATTTGAGGACTTAAAGCGGCAGCTGGCTAATCCGCCGATTCTCGCTGCTCCAGTGGACAAAGAACCATTGTTGCTATATGTGGCAGCTAATGCTCAGGCTGTTAGTGTGGCCATTGTGGTGGAGCGCAAGGAGGCAGGAAAGGAATATCCGGTTCAGCGGTCGGTTTACTATATCAGTGAGGTACTTATTGAGTCCAAGCAGAGGTACCCGCATTGGCAAAAATTGGTGTATGGGGTTTTCATGGCAAGCCGGAAGCTTAAGCAGTATTTCCAAGGTCATCCCATCATGGTGGTCAGCTCCGCTCCTTTGGGGGATATAATCCAGAACAGGGAAGCAACTGGTCGGATTGCTAAGTGGGCTATCGAGCTCGGGCCTCACGAGTTGAAATACATACCCCCGAACGGCGATCAAATCTCAGGCACTTGTGGATTTCATCAATGATTGGACAGAATTACAAGCGCCAGAGGAGAAGCCGGATCACACTTATTGGACTATTCATTTTGATGGGTCCACGCAATTGGAGGGCTCGGGGGCCGGAGTCGTATTAACTTCCCCACGAGGTGATAAGTTTTGTTATGTTCTCCGTTTAATGTTCCCTTGCACTAACAATGCAGCTGAATATGAGGCTTTACTCCATGGTCTTCGGATGGCTAAGGAGATGAACCTAAGCCGAGTTAAGTGCTTTGGTGACTCGGATCTGGTGGCTCAACAAGTGTCCGGCACTTGGGATTCCAAGGACCCACTAATGGCAGCATATCGTCGTGAGGTGGATATTGTTGCAGGTCACTTTAAAGGTTATCAGGTGAATCACGTGGACCGGCAGAAGAATGAAGCGGCGGACGCTTTAAGCCGCCTGGGTTCCCAACGTAAACCGATTCCACCTAATGTCTTCCTGGATGTTTTGCATAATCCGTCCGTCAAGCTCCCTGGTGAAGAGGATTTGGTTGTTCCTGATCCGGAGGCTCAGTTGGTGGCGGCTCTTCATGTTATCCCGGATTGGACGGTTCCATATCTGGCGTATATAAACCAGGGCCAGTTACCAGAGGATGAAATTTTGGCCAGGCAGATAACCCGGCGGTCCAAGTCAATGACTATTATCAATGGAGAGTTACATCATTGCAGTGTGACAGGGGCGTTTCAACGTTGTGTGTCTCCTGAGGAGGGCCGTGAAATTTTGCGTGAGATCCACGAAGGAGATTGTGGTCACCACGCCGGTTCAAAATCTTTGGTGGCCAAGGCATTTCGTCACGGTTTCTATTGGTTGATAGCTCATGCTAATGCCGAGGACTTGGTCAAAAGATGTGATGGCTGTCAGAAATTCTCAAGGCGCGCTCATGTATGAGCTCAAGAATTGAGGATGATTCCAATCACCTGGCCGTTTGCAACTTGGGGGCTGGATATGGTTGGGCCTTTCAAGAGGTCCAAGGACAAGAAGACCCACCTTTTGGTGGCGGTTGATAAGTTCACGAAGTGGGTGGAGGCAGAGCCAGTTAGTAAGTGTGACGCAGCCACGGCGGTTCAATTCATCAAAAAGGTGATCTTCCGGTTTGGCTTTCCACACAGCATTATAACAGACAATGGTACCAATCTGTCAAAGGGTGCCATGAAGGAGTTCTGTCAACGTGAGCACATCCGGCTTGACGTGTCATCAATGGCTCACCCCCAGTCCAATGGTCAAGCGGAGAGGGCCAATCAAGAGATCTTGAGAGGCATCAAACCCCGGCTTATGGTTCCTTTGCAGCGGATGCCGGGTTGTTGGGTTGAGGAGCTACCTTCAGTGTTATGGAGCATCAATACCACACCCAACAGATCGACAAGATACACACCGTTCTTCATGGTTTATGGAGCGGAAGCGGTTCTTCCTAGTGGCATCCGTCATGACTCACCTCGTGTAGCAGCATACGTTGAAGCTAACAACAAGAAAGCACGGCAGGAAGCTCTTGACCTGTTAGATGAGGAGCGTGACATGGCGTCAGCCCGTTCGGCGATTTATCAGCAAGATCTGCGACGTTATCATAGCCGTCGGGTTAGAACCAGAACCTTTCAGGAAGGAGATTTGGTGCTTCGACTCATCCAGGATCAGACGGATATGCACAAGCTATCCCCCCCTTGGGAAGGACCTTTTGTGGTCAGCAAGAATCTGCACAACGGGTCATACTACCTAATCGATGTTCGAGAGCGCAAAGACTCGCGTAAATCGGAGGAGGAGACCAACCGGTCATGGAATATTGCTCATCTTCGGCCCTACTATACTTGAGCTACAGGCCCTGCTTATGTACATATTATGACATTGTATATATTATGATCAATATAATAAACTGGAACCTCAGCTAAAGCGGGGTATCTGTTGTTTTCTTACATCATGTGTGGTTACATGGAGCTTACAAAGCGGCATCCGGTTTACCCCTTGTTTTAGCTTCTCAAAGCTTGATATTAGATCACTTGGGGGCTTGGTCGTATCCGAACCATAGCTATACCTCTTGATCGGCGCAATGCCACAGCATCACTTGGGGGCTTGGTCGAACCCGAACCATAGCTACACCTCTTGATCGGCGCAATGCCACAGCATCACTTGGGGGCTTGGTCGAACCCGAACCATAGCTACACCTCTTGATCGGCGTAATGCCACAGCATCACTTGGGGGCTTGGTCGAACCCGAACCATAGCTACACCTCTTGATCAAATTTGGGGCCTGGCAGCCCGTGAAAAGCCTCGACTACAACGGTTTTTATTTGCCTTTTGCTGAGTTTTCTTTGTTTTAATAAGATTTGTGACGTTTTTAAACCGGTGTTTATCAGCCCGGTTAGGCTATCAACTACAAGTTGACAGTATACAATCAAATTATAATCCGGAGACTATCAGCCGGTCTGGTTTTGACTCAAAGTCACCAGTATGGAATAAACTGGTGTTTATCACAGCCCGGAACGGTTTTCTGATAAACCGGCATCATATAACAGGAGTTACTTCTACTCCGGATTAGGGTTATTACCCTCATTACAAAGTTGGTCAGCCAACACTATGCCTAAAGGTCACAGGTACCATATATTTCCATATTTGGTTATCTTTTACCTTGGTTATAAACCTTGGTCATATATATATTTGGGTATCATGACCCGCCCGGTGGTAAACCGCCAGGGCGCTTTAAGCTTCTTATCTGCAGGAATAACTTGAATAAATAGCTATGGATTATGAACATCATATCTTAAGCATGGCGGATTAACACGCATTAGTTGCAGATAGATATGCACGAAGGCATAATAGACCAAGTGTTTTAACTAGCCTATTACAAGGTGTTTCAGTGCCCAAAGGGATAATTGTTTCTCAATAAGCATTGCAGCAAGTGGAAGACTAAACCGGCCCCGGATTATGATTGCTTATCAGCTTGACCTGACGGTTGCGGATCATCTTGCACCGATTCATCTTCGTCCCTACCCAGCGGCTAGAAGTCAACAGTTGTCCAGTCGATCCTAGTTAAAGCTTGGAACACAGATTCGTCACTTATAAGGGTGGACGGTTCAATGTCAGGGGCATAAGTGTGCTTACGGATTGGAGGGATCAGGTTTTGAGCCTCAGGAGTTGGTGCAGCAACCCACTTGTTATTAGTATCATAACTCGCATGGTAAAATGAAAGATCAGCCTCTTCAGCAAGTTGACAAGCCAGTGGACGTACTTCCCGGTTTATGGCACGGAGATCTTCAGTACAAAATTCTGATCCGTCTTCTTTTAAGCTTGGGTAGCCTTTAGCCACATTCGTCGGATCAAGATCAGGCACCCATGCTTTTGCCCGGGTTAGTGCGGTCAGAGCGCCAGCCCTTGCAGCAGACCTCTTTAGCTCTTCTACCGGGCAGGCAGCATAGATAGCCTGTCTAAGGTATCCTTGATTAACGTCGGGGGCGGCTTATTGTGAGAAGCGGTGCAGATAATTCGTTGTGCGCCGGTATACAGTTGTTCTATCAGCGTGTAGGCAGCCTTCAGCTTCTTCTGAACATCAGAGCCCAGATGACTAATGCGAGTTCCTGCATCATTGCAAACATCAGCAAACCGGCAACGCATAGGAAGATATGTTGAAAGTATAAAGTAAGGATGCTTACCGAACACAGCAGCAGTCATGGCATGTATCTGTCGCTTTACACCAGTCAGCTCGTCTACCACCGGTTTGAGAGCTGCTTCAGCGTCTTCAGCTCTTTTCCGCAAAGCGGATTTCTCTGTGTTCCAAACCGCCCGCTCCTTGGCGAAGCTCTCCTTTAGCTTTTCCATAGCGGCTAAGGCGCTCGTCAGCTCATCTTTTGCTTTGGAAGTTTCGGCCTATTGGGACTTGATGTTCTCTTGCAAATCAGCGGTTTGGCTTTCCTTCTTACTCAGTTTAGCCTATAAAGAGACAGATACATAATGAGTTGACAATACATATTTGAAGTACCAAGCACACAACAAGTTATGCCCTTGATACTTGGGGGCTAATGCATATTTGCTCCTTATCAGAAATTTCTACAAGTCCCAAGCACAATACAAGTATTAATCTTGGCACTTGGGGGCTAATGTGTGTTTGCTCAAAAACTGTTGGTATGGGAATTCTTATACAGTCCCGGTTCATCTTTATAAAGTTAAACCGGCCCTTGGGGGCTATACCGGTGAAAGAGCAGTATGGCAAATTTTAAGGAACCGGTTCATCATAAAGAAGTAATCTGGTCCCTGGAGGCTAAATATGCAAAGTTAAGTTATGACAAAGTCCCGGTTTAGATTGGTATCATAAACCGTCACTTGGGGGCTACTAGGAGTTGATAAACTGCAATTGGACAAAAGAGAAAAATAGTAGTTACCTCATATCGCTCCTTCATCAAGTTTACCAAACTAGCTTCATAGTCACGGCTGGTATACAGATGGTTCAAGAAGCCAGAGTGAATGTCTTGAGCATTGAGATGGGCGTAGCTTGATAAATCGGCATTCCATTTGCCTTTGCCGATAGCAGAGAGCTCGTCCTTGGCAGTATGCTTTGACAAAGCGACAGGGTTGCCAGGAGTGGTGTGGCCAGTGCCAGTAATCATAATGTCATCATCTTGATCATCAGCAGCCTTCGCTGGAGTTGGCGATTTGTCAGTATCCTTAACCGGACTGGCCGGTTTGTCATCAGTTTGGACAGGGCTGGTTGGACGGTCTGCATGGCTTGTAATGTCAACTTGCACTTGTTCGGCAAGGAAGTCGTGGTCTTGAGGAGGCGGATCGTTAAGCATGTCGTCAGTGTTGGTTTCTTCCGGATCTGGAGTTGTTTCTGGTTCAGCAGCTACATTGTCATCAGCCGGTTTGCTTAACCGAGCCTTCTTGCTGGGTCTTGGCTTGGCGCTGAGAAAAGATAGACATAAGGATCAGTACAGTATGTAAAGATAACACATCAAGAATAAAGACACGTGCATAACTCACCCAGGAACTGTTTTGAGGGGTGGAAGCTGCGTGGCCGATGACTCCCCAGAGGATGAGTGAGAAGTACCCTGATAATTTGAATCAGACGGGTTAAGAGGCTGGCGGAAACAACCTGCTTTTGGGCATGAAGTATCAATGGGATAAGAGACCTCTGATCGGCGTTTCCAAACCGGACTGTTCGGTAAACCAGCGGAGGTAACTACCTGGCCACTGTGCCGGGTTGTACGGCGAGCTTCGTGCTGCTGCGTCTTCAAAAGAAAGTTTGGGTCCAAGTAAGCAAGAGGGTGAGAAAATTTTACTTTCCGGTTTTCTTGACAGATTTTTGATGTTGGCAGAGGATCTGATTCGGAGGAAATAATGGTTACCTCTACGTCCTCAGCATGACTGCCTTCAGCGTCGTCCTGATAATAATCTTTGTCAATGAGATGTACGAAAAATGAACCAAGAGAGTCAAGTTCTACCTCTGGTTCCGGGTTACCCACATCGTCATCAGCTGGTGGATCGGAGGATGCAGTGGTCCTTCTCTTGGCAGGTTTTTTAACAACCTTGGTCTTTGGACGAACTGGCTTGACCGGTTTATCTTGCGGCTTCGCCGGTCTGTCTTGGGATGGTTTCTTGTTCCAAAACGGATCATCACCCTGTCAGAAAATAATCACACTTTCAGAGAATATTTGGACAGAAGCAACTTCATATAAAAAGATTATATGATTCTTACAGCTGGTAGTTTGTTGAAGGTGCAGAAAGGGAGTAGTCCGGTTTGGGCACAGACAGCCTCCGGTTCGTTCAGTATCTTTTTTACAGCCTCAGTGACTTCTGCATCTGTAAGCTGAATGTCAATGTGCCGCTGAGCATCCTTCAAACTCCCCGTATACTCACACATCAAACCGGAGCGCCGGCTTAGGGGCAGAATACTCCAGCTTATCCAGCAACGAGCAAGATCAACTCCTGTCAAACCGTTCGCCATGAAGGCTCTAAGCTTTGATAATTGGGGAGCATAGTTGGCCCTTTCTCTTGCCGTCAACCTCTGAGGAAAAGGATGTGTGTTGCTAAGGCGTTCAGGGCGGTAACCCGGCAGGGGGTTTTCATCAGATGGAGATGTATCCATGCAGTAAAACCAAGTCTGGTTCCACTCTTTGGGGTGACTGTGGAGTTTGGGATGGGGGAAGGTGACTCCTTCCTTTTCTGAACCGCCATTCCGCCCAGTTCGGTATTGGGTCCATCCGAGAACTTTGTGCGACGGTTTAAGTGAAAGAAATCCCTAAACAGTTCGACTGAAGGTTCCTCTTGCAGATAAACCTCACAAAAGACTTGGAAGTGGTAGATGTTGGTTACAGAATTGGGACCGATGTCTCGAGGGCGCAGTTGGAAACTAGCCAGTACATCCTGGAATTTTTTTGAACTGGGAGGGTTAAAACCTCGTCCGAGATGATCAGCGAACACGACTACCTCTCCATCCTTGGGTGTAGGAGGATTTTCCGGGCCAGGGACCCTCCAGTGGATGACATCTTTTTTAGCTAAAGATCCCGTTTTAACAAGATTGTTTAACTACTCTTCGGTTACTCGAGAGGGAGCCCAATTGCATTCATAGACTTGCTTGGCCATGGCAATGGAAATCTGAAACATGATTATTGCCGGTTTAAGATTTACAGTGGACAACTACACAGCAGTATAAGGATACAAGCATATTGATAAACCGGAGTTGGTTATTTGTAAACCGGAGTCTGACAATGGAAACAGTACAATGATGAAAGCATTGGCGGTTCAACAGGGGACTAATGGTATCTACTGGGTCATCATTTTGTATATGAAGTTAAACCGCCCAATCTGGTATTAAAGATGTATAAGTGAAGGGGAAAATAGGTTTCACAAGTTGGCATTATAATTTTGGATCTACCGCATGTCAGAAAATGAAAATATATTCAGACCTAAATATTGGTACCGAAGCAGTTGATGAAGGTTCAGATGGGATTTTCTACTTAAACGAGATGCATGGATGGAAAAGAAGGGCTACGGCTATCGTCGTACAGGATAAATATCAAGGTTTGAATCAAAGAGCTATTGCACAACGACGAACACCGACGAACACCGATGAACACTGAAACCCTAATGACAGATCTATGGCGGAAGGAAAGAAGGCTTACCGATGCTGATGGAAGAGCGGAGAGGCGCCGCGATTCTCTGGTGCATTCAGGGTGATGCAGCGGCCGGAGTTGAGGCAGAAGCGAAGGTCGACGGTGGCGGTGGAGCTCCAAAGGTCGGGCAGCGCAAGGAAGAGGACGAGGTGAAGAGATATGGGGGGGGAATGGAAAGACCCCCTGGCCCTATTTATATGGGCAGAAAGATAAGCGTCAGGCGCGCAAATCAAGGAGCCTAAATTTTGGATATGAGGCGGAGCTGTCGCCTCGATTGACGAAGGCTCGTTAATGACAGGTGACGTCACAGCGGTTTACCATGATCCTAGAAGATGATGTCACGGCGGTTTACAAGATTGTGTGAAGATGTTGAAGAAGAAATTTTCTTAAGTATTGAGGATTAACATGAACCAGTTCAAATCAATCTGGGGCCTAATGTTGGGGATATTACCACTGGGCGTAAACCGGCCAGGAGAGGTCGGGTTAACCCCATAAGTAGTTCATCTGTATCTGAAGTCCATGAAGACAGACGGTGACGCTTCATGAAGGCCCAGGGCCCAAAGCCGGTTTAAGGCCTGTAGACATAAACCGACATTGACATGTAAACTTGTGTTGTAAGATAGAAGTAGCAGAGACCGAGCCGGACACGATTATGAGCCGGCCTCGGGATTCTGTAAGCCGGCGGGCGTCAACCCATATATATAAGGGGACGACCCGGCGGCCGTTCAGGGACAACAGACAACAACTCGAGACTCAGGCAAAGCATATTCGCTCCCTGGTCATCGAAACCCCATCAATTCCATCACAACTAGACGTAGGCTTTTACCTTCATCATAAGGGGCCGAACTAGTATAAAACTCTCTTGCGTCCCTTGTCCGCTTTAACCCCTTTAAGCTAAACCGTAGCGATGGCTCCATGACTAAGTCCTTTCTCTAGGACATCTGCCGTGACAAAACCACGACAGGTCCAATGAGTGGATGACATCTGTCCCAACGGTGAGCCGACACGTGTTTCCTCCAGCCAATGATGATTTTACATGTGGAAAATCCCCATTGGTCGGGGCTGTTGGCGGGTTATCGGATCCAAAACCGAACCCGATAGCTTAACGGCATTCCGTTACGGTGGATGCCACGTGTCGGTCACCCTTGACGAAAGCACTTCTGTGACGCGCGATTTATCGTCATGGAAGTGGACACTTCCATGATGATAATTTTGGTAATGTCATGGAACACTTCTACGACAGCACAGGTATGACTATCTTGATTCTGTCATAAAATTGTCATGGATGTACATGCATGACAAAAAACGCGACCTACTATGACAAACACGTATCATCACGGAATTGTATTTTTTTGTAGTGTTAGCTCCTCCTTAGCCTGCGCTATCTCATCACCCAACTTTGCAACTGCCACGTTGTGCTGGTCCTGATCTACCGGGTTAACCACTATTGTTAACAATGCTGTCAGCTTATCCAGCAAGTCAGTTATGACCTGAGCCGGCGGGCGCACAAGGCCTCCTGCCCCGGCAGCTGTTGCCGTTGCTGACCTAGAAACCATTGCTGCTGCAGTCGACGAGTGCTGCACCGGCTGTGTACCGGCCATGAAGATCGCAACCCGGTTCGGCGGCTCACAGGGGTCCGGAATACTGTCGCCATCAGAACAGCCCCCAAGCCGGCCGTCTTGCAGTTGGTACAATATCTCGGTCTCGCCAGTGGACGACTCACCATTAGAGTAAATGACCTTCTCACCGCCAGATACCGATCTATCCTCAGATTCCGCTCCATGGATGAATCCCACGAAGGCACATTTTATGGCGGGCTGAACACGGGCGGGTCTCGCACGCTGAGCCGTCTCAATGATGTCTGTGCAGATGTCCGGCTCAGGGCCCGGCTCGCCGATTTTGCCAATGAAGACGTGAATTCCGCCGAAGGGGACCCGGTACCCATACTCAATTGAGCCGGCCTCGGGGCCCCAACCTGCATCGTCGATGTAGAGCTTGCCGCAACGACTCTTGGTCATCCGGCCCACGGCGTATCCCTTGAGCCCTTCGAAGTTTCCCTCCAAGAACTTGAAACCGTCGTGCGATAGCCCCACGGTGGGCGCCAACTGTCGTGGAATTGTCACGGCAGATGTCCTAGTGTGAGGACTTAGTCGTGGAGCCATCGCAACGAGATTAGCTTAAAGGGGTTAAACAGGACAAGGGACACGGGGAGTTTTATACTGGTTCGGCCCCTTGCGGTGAAGGTAAAAGCCTAATCCAGTTTGAGGTGATATTGCTAGGGTTTCGATGACCAGGGAGCGAATACGCTTTGCCTGTCTCTCGAGTTGTTGTTTCTTGCCCTAAGCCGCCACCGAGTCGTCCCCTTATATACACGGGTTGACGCCCTGCGGTCTACAGAGTCCCGGCCGGCTCATATACGTGTCCGGCTCGGAGACCAATTACATATACCTTACAATACAAGTCATAGACATATGGCGGTTTATAACTATGGGCCTTAAGCCGCCTTTGGGCTTGGGCCCTTTACTCAGCCTATCTATGAACCATCGTTACGATCTTGGGCTTCATGGAGATGAATCGTTATCAGGATGACCCGGCCCCTCCTAGCGGGTCATGCCTGATAGTCATATCCCCAACACAGGGGATGTGAAAGACCCTCAACGGCACATTGATATTCAGCTAACTGATGCTGAAATTACTGAATCTGTCAAGAAAATACTGGATGAGCCGGTAGCCGTCTGCAGTAAAACGGGGCTTAGTCCCTTCTGCGTTTCAAATAAACCACCAGCTGTAAGAATTGCCTAACTCCTGTTTTAATCCGATCTTTTTAATACTCCTTTATAACCTTTGTCAATTTTTAACAGGGTGATGATCCATTCTGGAAGAAGAAACCACAGGATAAACCGGCAAAGACACCTCGCCCCAAGACCAAGGTCACCAAGAAGCCTGCCAAGAAGAAAACCGCCGAGTCCACCGAGTTGAACATCGATGATGATCTTGATAACCCGGAATCAGAGGTAGAACTTGATTCTCTTGGCTCCTTTTTCATACACCTCATTGACCATGACCATTATCAGGATGACGCTGAGGCTAGCCATGCTGGTGAAGTAGAGGTAATTATTCTTTGCTCCGGTTCAGATCCTCTGCCAACACAGAAAACCCATCAAGCAAACCGGAAAGTAAGATTTTCACACCCTCTAGCTTATTTGGATCCAAACTTTCTTTTGAAGAAACAGCAACACGAAGCTCGCCGCACAACCCGGCATAGTGGCCAGGTGGTTACTTCATCCGGTTTACCGAACACGCCGTTTCGTAAACGCCACCCAAAGGTCTCTTATATTTCTAACACATCTTATCCCAAGGCGGGTTATTTCCGACAACCTCTTAATCCGTCTGATTCAAACTATCAGGGAACTTCTCATTCTTCCTCAGGCGAGTCCACAGGGACACAACTTCCACCCCTCAAAACTGTTCCTGGGTGAGCATATCAAATTAACCCTTTATACCTTACGTTTACTCACTATACTAACCTTTATGTTCGTCCCTTTCAGAGCTAAAGCCAGACCCAGCAAAAAGCCTAAGTTGAATAAACCGGCTGACGACAACACGGCCACTGAACCGGAGAAAACCCCAGAACCATTGGAACCAAACGTTGACGCTATTCTTGATGATCCGCCACCGCAAGATCATGACTTTATTGTTGAACAAATGGAAATTGATCCGACGGGCCATGCTGATAAACCGACAAGCCCAGTCAAAACTGCTGATGACAAAACAGATGATGTTGTAGTTACTGGCTTTGGCTACACCACCCCTGGCAACCCTATTGCTTTGTCAAAACATAGTGCCAAGGAAGAATTTGCTGCTATGGACAAGGGCAAGTGGAAAACGGATTTGGCAAGCTATGCCCACCTCAACGCCCAAGATATCCATTCTGGGTTTTTAAACCGTTTGTACACAAGCCGTGATTATGAAGCCGGTTTAGTGAACATGATGAAGGAGCGGTATGAGGTAAATGTCACCAACTCTGCATAAGTATTCTTTCCTTATGACCGGTTTAGACTATCAACTCCAGTAGCCCCCAAGGGCCGGTTTACCCTTTCAAGGATGAACCGGGACTTCATGTTGTTAGTCCAAAAATTCTTGTTGAAATACCTTTGTAAACCGCTAGACCAAACTGATTGATGGAAGAAAAATCCATAGCCTTAACTTGAACAAATATGCATTAGCACCCAAGTGCCAAGAATAATACTTGTATTGAGCTTGGGACTTATCACAATTTTGATAAGAAGCAATAGGCATTGGCCCCCAAGTGCCAAGTGTATAACTTGTTATGTGCTTGGGACTTCAAATATGTACTGCCAACTCATAAATTGAATGTTTCTTATAGGCTGATCTTAGCAAGAAAGAATCCCAAATCGCCGACCTTCAAGATAACATTAAATCTCAGCAAGCAGAAACTTCCAAGGCCAAAGAGGAGTTGACCAGCTCTTTAGCAACCATGGAGAAATTGAAGGAGGACTTCAAAAACGAGCGGGCAGGCTGGGACATAGAGAAAGCAACTCTGCTAAAGAGGGCTGAGGATGCTGAAGTGGCCCTTAATCCGGCAACAGAGGAGCTGAATGGCTTGAAGCGGCAAATAAATGCCATGACCTCTGTTGTTTTTGGCAAAGAACCTCTTCATAAGCTTAAGATATGTAGTATCTATGAAATTACCGGTTTACTAATGTTTTTTGATAATGCAGGAAGCCGCATTGCGCATCTTGGCTCAGATATGCGTCTAAAGCTGAAAGCTGCCTATACACTTATAGAGCAGTTATGTACCGGCGTACAGCGGGTCATCTGCACAACCTCCCATAATAAACCGCCCCAACCTTAATCAAGGAAACATTGGAAAGGCTGTCAATGATGCCTGACCGGTTTGAAGAACCGAAGAAATCGGCTGCCAGGGCAGGTGCTCTTACTGCATTAACTCGGGCCAAAGCATGGATATCTGACCTTGATTCGGCCGATATTGGAAACGACTATCCAAGCATAAAGGAGGACGGGTCAGATTTTGATAATGACGACCTCAGAGCCATAACGAGGGAAATGCGTCCATTGGCTAGCAAATTGGCTGAAGAGACTGATCTTTCACATTATCAGTCGATTTATGATGCCGACAACAAACGGGTTAATGCGCCAACCTATGATGCGCAAAATTTTATCCCGCCAATCCGTAAGCATACCTATGCCCCTGATGTTGACCCCTCCACCCTTATAAGTGATGAAGCTGTATTCAAAGCCTTAACTCGGATCGATTGGTCAACCATTGACTTCCAGCAACTGGGTAGAGAAAAGGAGGATGAACCGGCGCAGGATGATTCGCAAGCTTCAAGCCAGCCTGGCCAAGATTCATAAACCGAGGGTCGGTTTAACTTCTGCCTTGTGCAAGACTTATTGAAAACAATTATTCTTTTGGGCATCAACCACCTTGTAATAGGCTAGTTTAAACTCTTGATCTGCTATGCCATCGTGCATATTACTTTGCATAACACTGTTAATCCGTCATGTTAAGATATGTCGCATCTGCTTCATGAGATTATCAGTTCTTGAATCTGTTCCTGCATTTGACAGTTTGAAAGTGTCTTGGCGGTTTACCGCTAGGCGGGTTATAATGCCCAATATAAAACCATGGAAACTAAGATAGTTTATAACCAGGGCTGGACTTTAAGAATAACCATATATAACCTAAAATAGATCATACCTGTGATATTTGATCACACTGTTGGTTTACCAAACTAGTGAGTAAGGGTGATAACCCAAAACTTGAATACTGGTAATTATCATATGTTTGCCGGTTTATGAATAAAACCAGGCCGTGTCAATAAACACCGGATATTAGTTTACCTCTTACTGGTGACTTATAGTCAAAGGCCAGGCTGGGTTAATAAACACAGTTGAATTATAATCATAAAGCATTATAAGCCTTATCAAATAAACCTAAAAAATCAAGAAGATTTAGATAGTCATAATTGTGGCATTGCGCCGATCAAGAGGGTTTAAGCTATGGTTCGGATACGACCAAAGCCCCCAAGTGATCATCCTGGTGGCCTTACGCCGATCAAGAGGGTATAAGCTTTGGTTCGAATACGACCAAAGCCCCCAAGTGATCATCCCGGTGGCCTTACGCCGATCAAGAGGGTATAAGCTTTGGTTCGAATACGACCAAAGCCCCCAAGTGATCATCCTGGTGGCCTTACGCCAATCAAGAGGGTATAAGCTATGGTTCGAATACGACCAAGCCCCCAAGTGATTATCCTGGTGGCCTTACACCAATCAAGTGGGTATAAGCTATGGTTCGAATACGACCAAGCCCCCAAGTGATTATCCTGGTGGCCTTACGCCAATCAAGAGGGTATAAGCTATGGTTCGAATACGACCAAGCCCCCAAATGATATTGTGGGTTGTGCCCAAGGGGCACCTATGTTTGAGCTGTGCTTTTACAACAGACTCTCTTTGGTCCCTTTAACCTGGGTAGCAAGCCCCCAAGTGTTTTTTTTGGCTTATCAGCCGGTTCAAAGGGCAATCATAACTTCATGCATAAGCCGGAAGCCCCCATGTGACCAATTTTTTTAAGAAAGAACGACAGAGGCCCCGCTTTAGCGGGGATGCCGGTTTATTATATTGATCATAATATATACATTGTCAGAAATATGTACATAAGGAGAGCCTGTGGCTCAGGTGTAGTAAGGCCGAAGATGAGCAATATTCCACGGCCGGTGGGTCTCCTCCTCCGATTTACGTGTCTTTGTGCTCTCGAACATCGATAAGGTAGTATGACCCGTTGTTCAGATTCTCGCTGACCACAAAGGGTCCCTCCCAATGTGGGGATAACTTGTGCATATCAGCCTGATCCTGGATAAGCCGGAGCACCAGATCCCCTTCTTGAAAAGTTCTGGTTTTAACCCGACGGCTGTGATAACGATGCAGATCTTGCTGGTAAATCGTCGATCGAGCCGCCGCTATGTCCCGCTTCTCATCTAACAGGTCCAGTGCTTCTTGACGTGTTTTTTCATTGTCCGCTTCAACATAAGCCGCCACGCGAGGCGAGTCATGACGGATGTCACTAGGGAGAACTGCTTCTGCTCCGTAAACCATGAAGAAAGGCATGTAACCCGTAGACCTGTTGGGGGTGGTATTAATGCTCCACAACACGGAAGGTAACTCCTTCACCCAGCAACCCAGCGTCCTTTGCAAGGGAACCATAAGCCGGGGCTTGATGCCTCTCAGGATCTCTTGGTTGGCTCTCTCCGCTTGACCATTAGACTGGGGGTGAGCCACTGATGACACATCAAGCCGGATGTGCTCACGTTGGCAAAATTCTTTCGTAGCACCTTTGGAGAGATTAGTGCCATTGTCTGTTATAATGTTGTGTGGGAAGCCAAAACGGAAGATCACCTTCTTCATGAATTGAACCGCCGGTGCTGCATCACACTTACTGACTGGCTCTGCCTCTACCCACTTAGTGAACTTACCAACCGCCACCAGAAGGTGGGTTTTCTTATCCTTGGACCTCTTAAAAGGTCCAACCATATCAAGCCCCCAAGTTGCAAACGGCCAAGTGATCGGAATCATCCTCAACTCCTGAGCCGGAACATGAGCTCGACGTGAAAACTTTTGACAACCGTCACATTTCTTGACCAAGTCCTCAGCATCAGCATGAGCCGTCAGCCAATAGAAACCGTGACGAAAAACCTTGGCTACTAGAGATTTTGAACCGGCATGATGACCACAATCTCCTTCGTGGATCTCACGCAAAATCTCATAGCCTTTTTCAGGAGAGAAGCAACGCTGAAACGCCCCTGTGACACTGCAATGATGCAACTCCCCATTGACAATAGTCATTGACTTGGACCGCCGGGTTATCTGCCTGGCCAAAGTTTCGTCCTCAGGTAACTCGCCCCGGGTCATATATGCCAAATATGGGACCGTCCAATCAGGGATAACATGAAGAGCCGCCACCAACTGTGCCTCCGGGTCAGGAATAGCCAAATCCTCCTCTGTAGGTAACTTGACCGACGGGTTATGCAAAACGTCAAGAAAAACATTGGGCGGCACCAGTTTACGTTGAGAACCCAACCGGCTTAAAGCGTCCGCCGCTTCATTTTTGCACCGATCAACATGCTCAACCTGATAACCCTTGAAGTGACCCGCAATAACATCCACCTCCCGTCGATAAGCCACCATGAGTGGATCCTTGGAATCCCAAGTACCAGAGACTTGTTGAGCTACCAAGTCTGAGTCACCAAAGCACCTTACCTGGCTTAAGTTCATCTCCTTAGCCATTCGAAGACCATGGAGCAAGGCCTCATACTCAGCTGCATTGTTAGTACAAGGGAACATCAAATGAAGAACATAACGAAACTTGTCACCTCGAGGGGAAGTGAGCACAACTCCAGCCCCCGAGCCCTCCAATTGCCTGGAGCCATCAAAATGAATAGTCCAATATGTGTTATCTGGATTTTCCTCTGATGCCTGCAACTCTGTCCAATCATTGATGAAATCCACAAGTGCTTGAGATTTGATAGCCGTACGAGGCATATATTTTAACCCGTGAGGTCCAAGCTCAATAGCCCACTTAGCAACCCGGTCAGTTGCTTCTCTGTTTTGGATGATATCTCCCAAAGGAGCAGAACTGACCACAGTGATGGGATGACCCTGAAAATATTGCTTAAACTTCTGGCTTGCCATGAAAACTCCATACACAAGCTTCTGCCAATGTGGGTATCTCTGCTTAGACTCAATAAGCACCTCACTGATATAATAAACTGGCCGTTGAACCGGATATTCCTTGCCTGCCTCCTTTCGCTCCACCACAATAGCCACGCTGACAACCCGGGCATTAGCAGCCACATATAACAGCAATGGCTCCTTATCAACAGGGGCAGCAAGAACAGGTGGCTCAGCTAACTACTTCTTCAAATCCTCAAAGGCCGCATTAGCGGCATCACTCCAGACAAAATTATCTGTCTTTTTCATCATTTGATATAGAGGGATAGCCTTCTCTCCCAACCGGCTTATAAACCGGCTTAAGGCCGCAATACGACCTGCCAGACGTTGCACATCATTAACACATGCCGGTTTAGTCAGAGAAGTGATGGCCTTGATCTTCTCCGGATTAGCTTCAATGCCCCTGTTAGACACCAGAAAGCCCAAGAGCTTGCCTGCCGGAACACCAAAAACACACTTGGTCAGATTAAGCATCATTTTATAAACCCGGAGATTATCAAAGGTTTCCTTCAGATCATCTATCAACGTCTCATTCTTCCTGGATTTTACCACAATATCATCCACATAAGCATGAACATTGCACCCAATCTGATTATGAAGGCAATTCTGCACACATGGCTGATACGTTGCCTGGGCGCTCTTGAGCCCAAAAGGCATAGACACATAGCAGAAGGCTCCAAAGGGAGTTATAAAAGATGTCTTCTCCTGGTCCTTAACTGCCATCTTGATTTGATGATATCCAGAATAAGCATCCAAAAAACTCAAACGCTCACAACCCGCCGTAGCATCAATAATCTGATCAATACGAGGGAGAGCAAAAGGATCAGCTGGACAAGCCTAGTTTAAATCTGTGTAGTCCACACACATGCGCCAAGTGCCATTCTTCTTGAGTACCAGCACCGGGTTAGCCAACCACTCAGGATGAAAAACTTCAACAATAAAACCAGCCGCCAAGAGCCGGGCGACCTCTTCACCAATGGCCTTACGCCTCTCCTCATTGAACCGGCGGAGAAACTGCTTGACCGGTTTAAACTTAGGATCAATGTTAAGGGTGTGCTCAGCGAGTTCCCTCGGTACACCTGGCATGTCAGAAGGTTTCCATGCAAAGATGTCCCGGTTCTCACGGATGAACTCGATGAGCGTGCTTTCCTATTTCGGATCCAGATTAGCGCTGATGCTGAACTGCTTGGATGAATCGCTAGGAACAAAATCAACCAGTTTAGTTTCATCAGCCGATTTAAACTTCAAGGCCGGATCATGCTTTGTAGTTGACTTTTTCAAAGAAGTCATATCCGCCGGATCAACATTGTCCTTATAAAACTTCAACTCCTCGGTTGCACAAACCGACTCAGCATAAGCCGCATCACCCTCTTCACATTCCAAAGCTATCTTCCGGCTCCCATGTACCGTGACGGTCCCCTTATGACCCGGCATCTTGAGCTGCAGATAAACATAACAGGGCCTTGCCATGAACTTAGCATAAGCTGGCCGTCCAAACAGGGCATGATAAGGGCTCTTGATTTTCACCACCTCAAAGGTTAATGTCTCTGATCTAGAGTCATGATCGTCTCCAAAAGCAACCTCCAGAGCTATCTTACCAACTGGATACACCGATTTACCGGGCACCACACCATGGAAAACAGTGTTCAACGGTTTAAGATTTTTATCTGTCAACCCCATGCGACGGAAGGTTTCATAATAAAGGATATTGATGCTGCTCCCTCCGTCCATGAGCACCTTGGTGAACTTATACCCTCCAACCTGAGGCGCAACCACCAATGCCAGATGACCCGGATTATCAACCCGGGGCGGATGATCCTCTCGACTCCAGATAATGGGCCGCTCAGACCAGCGCAAGTAACGGGGCACTGCCGGTTCAACGGAGTTTACTGCCCTTTTATGAAGCTTCTGATCTCGTTTGCATAAACTCGTGGTGAAGATGTGGTATTGCCCACTATTCAACTGCTTCGGGTTACTCTGATACCCAGACTGTTGCTGCTGATTCCCCTGACCTGACTGTTGATGGTAACCCCCCTGATTGCCCTGATTGCCTCAATTACCTTGATTGCCTTGGAATCTAGAGCTTGAACCGCCACCACCATAACCCGGACCCTGAGAGCCAGATCCTGAACCACCACCCGGTCCATGGTTGCCTTGAAAAAGATTTGAATTTTTGAATTCCTTCACGATAAAACAATCCTTCCAGAGATGAGTAGACGGTCTTTGTCGCGTACCATGCCTTGGGCAGGGCTGATTCAACAGATGCTCAAGATTAATGCCTGATCCTCCGGTCTGTGGGGGCGGTCTACCCTTATGACCCTGGCCATTATTATGTGCATTGGTATTTGCCACAAAGTCCAAACTATTATCAGCCTTGCGCTTACCATTACCTCCTTGATTCACCGCCGGGTTATGCTGCTGCTCTCTGGTGCTGCTGCTCTTCTTTACCTTTCCCGTCTTTTCATCGTCAGACTCGGGGTCCTTGGTACCATCAGAGTCAGCGTATTTTACCAGAGGCGGCATGAGCGTCCCCATGTCATTGCAGTGGCGTTTTAGCCGCCCTAATTTTTGCTTGAGGGGCGTAAAACGGCAATTTTTCTCCAACGTCAAGACTGTTGAATCAGCATTGATCCGGTCTAATGAGTGCAGGATTGTTGAAACCCGGTGCACCCAATGGGTTGTCGACTCACCTTCTTCTTGGACACAGGAGGCCAAATCCACAATTGACATGGGCTGCTTGCACGTGTCCTTGAAATTCTGGATAAACCGGGCTTTTAACTCGGCCCATGATCCAACAGAGTTAGCCGGTAACCCCTTCAACCAAGTACGAGTCGTCCGTTCCAACATCATGGTGAAGTATTTAGCGCATGCAGCCTCATCAACATCCAACAGTTCCATCGCCATCTCATAACTCTCAATCCATGCTTCAGGAGGTAAATCGACAGTGTAGTTGGGCACCTTACGGGGACCTTTAAATCCTTGGGCAACCATACGTTACGCAGAGCCGGGGCGAAACACGGTACACCCAAAGTCCTGAAAGTCACACCTGTCTCGACCGAAGTCGTCAGACGAACCGGATAAGGTTGACCGGCCGCGTACTGCGCCGCCAGCTCGGCCTCTCGACGTGCTCTACCTTGGTCCACCATGTTCTAAGCATCAGCACCACCGCTTGCCGGGTTATGGCCGCGAGGCGGATTACGATTTCGCGCACTACTTGACACGGCCGGCTCGTCAATATGTCTGCTGTAACTCCGGCTTGGGCGGGGGGTGGAATGAATCCTCTCACGGCTGTACGAATAAGCTTGCTGCTCAGCCAAGGATGTCTGAAGGAGCTCTCTAGCCCGCCGCGTCTCAACCGCTATTGGGGACTCACCGTCGACTGGGAGAGCCGCCAATCGCGAAGCGGCCGCAACCATGTTATCCAAGGGGTTAGAGTAATGACCCGGCGGTGTCGGCACATGCTGCGGCGTCGGCACGTGTTGCGGCGGGTTATTGTCTTGACGAGGCGGGTACATCGTGCGCGGTTGAACCGGCGCCCCCGTTCCCGGTGTTTCAGTCCGGTTTACCACTGGCTGGTTACTGGTCCCTGCTCCGGGCGTGTTAAAGAGGTTTCTCGCCTCGTAAACCAAAGGAAGCCTTCTCCTCATCACATCATTTGACGCGTTCTGATCTAGCAAAGCCGGAAGGACTCCAATTGAATCCGCTACGCCTGAACATCCAACTCGGCCCGCATCGTGGCCATCCTCACGTCCTCGGCTGTCAGGTCTTCCTTGGCTTGAGCTATCTGGTCTCTCACCTTTGCAACTTCCGCATTATGCTCGTCTCGATTTGCCCCACTAACCTCGGCCGTCATCAGTGTTGCTAAAGTGTCAAGTAAACCAGACAAGACTTGAGCCGGCGGGTGCACAGGGCCACCTGCCCCGGCCGCTGTTGCCGCTGCTGGTCCGGAAATCAACGCCGCCGCAGTTGAGGAATTCTGCCCTGGCTGTGTACCGGCCATGAAGATTGTGACTCGGTTCGGCGGCTCGTAGGGATCCGGAATACTGTCACCATCGGAATAGCCCCCAAGACAGCCGTCTTGCAGTTGGTACAACGACTCGGTTTCTCCAGTAGATGACTCGCCATCTGAATAAATGATGATCTCACCACCAGATACCGATCTATCCTCAGATTCCGCCCTGTGGATGAATCCCACGAAGGCATGCTTCATGGCAGGCTGAACCCGGGAGGGTCTCGCACGTTGAGCCGTTTCGATGATGTCGGTGCAGATGTCTGGCTCAGGGCCCGGTTCGCTGATCTTGCCGATGAAGACGTGAATTCCTCCAAAGGGGACCCAGTACCCGTACTCAATTGAGCCGGCGTCGGGGCCCCAGCCTGCGTCATTGATGTAGAGCTTACCGCGACGACTCTTGGTCATCCGGCCCACAGCGTACCCCTTGATCCCTTCAAAGCTGCCCTTTAAGAACTCGAAACCACCGTGCGCTGGCCCCACGGTGGGCGCCAACTGTCGTGGAAATGTCACGACGGATGTCCTCATGGAAGGACTTGGTTGTGGAGCCATTGTGACGAGGTTAGCTTAACGGGGTTAAACAGGACAAAGGACACGGGGAGTTTATACTGGTTCGGCCCCTTGCGGTGAAGGTAAAGGCCTAATCCAGTTTGAGGTGGTATTGCTAGGGTTTCGATGACCAGGGAGCGAATACGCTTTGCCTGGCTCTTGAGTTGTTGTTTCTTGCCCTTAAACCGCCGTCGGGTTGTCCTTTTATATACACAGGTTGACACCCAGCGGTTTGCAGAATCCCGGCCGGCTCATAAACGCGTTCGGCTCGGTTTCTACTCTTTCCTATCTTACAATACAAGTCATACATCTTATGGCGGTTTACATCTTTGGACCCTAATCCGCCTTTGGGCTTTGGGCCTTACTATTAAGCCTCCCTCGTAAAGCGCCATCTTCCATGTCTTCATGCGCTTCAAATATGGGTAAATCACTATGAGCATAACCCGGCCCCTCCTGGGCGGTTTATACTCAATAGTTATATCCCCAACAGTACCTCCCTGCTAAGCTAATAGCAAGGCACACATCAGGTCTCGTACACAACATTGCATACATGATAGAGCCTATGGCTGAAGCATAGGGAACATCTTTCATTTTCTCTCTATATTCTGCAGTGGTCGGGCATTGAGTCTGACTCAACTTCACACCTTGTAACACAGGCAAGAACCCTTTCTTTGCTTGATCCATTTTGAACTTTTTCAAAACTTTATCAAGGTATGTGCTTTGTGAAAGTCCAATTAAGCATCTTGATCTATCTCTATAGATCTTGATGCCCAATATATACGCAGCTTCACCGAGGTCTTTCATTGAAAAACTCTTATTCAAGTATCCTTTTATGCTATCCAGAAATTATATATCATTTCCAATCAACAATATGTCATCCACATATAATATTAGAAATGCAACAGAGCTCCCACTCACTTTCTTGTAAATACAGGCTTCTCCAAAAGTCTGTATAAAACCATATGCTTTGATCACACTATCAAAATGTTTATTCCAACTCCGAGATGCTTGCACCAGTCCATAGATGGATCGCTGGAGCTTGCACACTTTGTTAGCACCCTTTGGATCGATAAAATCTTCAGGTTGCATCATATACAACTCTTCTTCCATAAATCCATTCAGGAATGCAGTTTTTACATCCATTTGCCAAATTTCATAATCATAAAATGCGGCAATTGCTAACATGATTCGGACGGACTTAAGCATCGCTATGCGTGAGAAAGTCTCATCATAGTCAACTCCTTGAACTTGTCGAAAACCTTTCGCAACAAGTCGAGCTTTGTAGACAGTAACATTACCGTCAGCGTCAGTCTTCTTCTTGAAGATCCATTTATTCTCTATGGCTTGCCGATCATCGGGCAAGTCAACCAAAGTCCACACTTTGTTCTCATACATGGATCCCATCTCAGATTTCATGGCCTCAAGCCATTTTGCGGAATCTGGGCTCATCATCGCTTCCTCATAGTTCGTAGGTTCGTCATGGTCAAGTAACATGACCTCTAGAACAGGATTACCGTACCACTCTGGTGCGGATCTTACTCTGGTTGACCTACGAGGTTCGGCAGTAACTTGATCTGAAGTTACATGATCATCATCATTAGCTTCCTCGCTAATTGGTATAGTTTTCTGTGATGAACTACTTTCTAATAAGGGAGTAAGTACAATTACCTCATCAAGTTATACTTTCCTCCCACTCACTTCTTTCGAGAGAAACTCCTTCTCTAGAAACGATCCATTCTTAGCAACAAAAGTCTTGCCTTCGGATCTGTGATAGAAGGTGTACCCAACAATTTCCTTTGGGTATCCTATGAAGACACATTTCTCCGATTTGGGATCGAGCTTATCAGGTTCAAGCCTTTTCACATAAGCAACGCAGCCCCAAACTTTAAGAAACGACAACTTTGGTTTCTTGCCAAACCATAGTTCATAAGGCGTCGTCTCAACGGATTTAGATGGTGCCCTATTTAACGTGAATGCAACCGTCTCTAAAGCATAACCCCAAAACGATAGTGGTAAATCAGTAAGAGACATCATAGATCACACCATATCTAGTAAAGTACGATTACGACGTTCGGACACACCATTACGCTGTGGTGTTCCGGGTTGCGTGAGCTGCGAAACTATTCCGCAATTTTTCAAATGAAGACCAAACTTGTAACTCAAATATTCTCCTGCACGATTAGATCATAGAAACTTTATTTTCTTGTTACGATGATTTTCCACTTCACTCTGAAATTCTTTGAACTTTTCAAATGTTTCAGACTTATGTTTCATTAAGTAGATATACCCATATCTGCTTAAATCATCTGTGAAGCTGAGAAAATAACGATACCCGCCGCGAGCCTCAACATTCATTGGACCACATACATCAGCATGTATGATTTCCAATAAATCTGTTGCTCGCTACATTGTTCCGGAGAACGGCGTTTTAGTCATCTTGCCCATGAGGCATGGTTCGCAAGTACCAAGTGATTCATAATCAAGTGATTCCAAAAGTCCATCAGAATGGAGTTTCTTCATGCGCTTTACACCAATATGACCTAAACGGCAGTGCCACAAATAAGTTGCACTATCATTATCAACTCTGCATCTTTTGGCTTCAATATTGTGAATATGTGTATCACTACTATCGAGTTTCAAAAAGAATAGACCACTCTTCGAGGGTGCATGACCATAAAAGATATTACTCATATAAATTGAACAACCATTATTCTCTGATTTAAATGAATAACCGTCTCGCATCAAACAAGATCCAGATATAATGTTCATGCTTAACGCATGCACCAAATAACAATTATTCAGGTCTAAAACTAATCCCGAAGGTAGATGTAGAGGTAGCGTGCCGACCGCGATCACATCGACTTTGGAACCATTTCCCACGCGCATCGTCACCTCGTCCTTAGCCAATCTTCGCTTAATCCGTAGTCCCTGTTTCGAGTTGCAAATATTAGCAACAGAACCAGTATCAAATACCCAGGCACTACTGCGAGCATTAGTAAGGTACACATCAATAACATGTATGTCACATATACCTTTGTTCACCTTGCCATCCTTCTTATCCGCCAAATACTTGGGTCAGTTCCGCTTCCAGTGTCCAGTCCCTTTGCAGTAGAAGCACTCAGTCTCAGGCTTAGGTCCAGACTTGGGCTTCTTCACTTGAGCAGCAACTTGCTTGCCGTTCTTCTTGAAGTTCCCCTTATTCCCTTTACCCTTTTTCTTGAAACTGGCGGTCTTGTTGACCATCAACACTTGATGCTCCTTCTTGATTTCTACCTCCGCAGCCTTTAGCATTGCGAAGAGCTCGGGAATTGTCTTGTCCATCCCTTGCATATTATAGTTTATCACGAAGCTCTTGTAGCTTGGTGGCAGTGATTGAAGAATTCTGTCAATGACACTATCATCCAGAAAATTAACTCCCAGTTGAATCAAGTGATTGTTATACCCAGACATTTTGGGTATATGCTCACTGACAGAACTATTCTCCTCCATCTCGCAGCTGTAGAACTTATTGGAGACTTCATATCTCTCAATTCGGGCATTTGCTTCAAATATTAACTTCAACTCCTGGAACATCTCATATGCTCCATGACGTTCAAAACGTCGTTGAAGTCCCGGTTCTAAGCCGTAAAGTATGGCACACTGAACTAACGAGTAGTCATCAGCTTTGCTCTGCCAGACGTTCATAACATCTGGCGTTGCTCCTGCACTTATCACACCCGATCATCACGTGGTGTCTCGGCACGATGAACTTTCGCAACGGTGCATACTCAGGGAGAACACTTATACCTTGAAATTTAGTGAGAGATCATCTTAATGATACCGTCGATCTAAGCAAAATAAGATGCATAAAGGATAAACATCACATGCAATCAATATAAGTGATATGATATGGCCATCATCATCTTGTGCCTTTGATCTCCATCTCCAAAGCACCGTCATGATCACCATCATCACCGGCGCGACACCTTTGATCTCCATCGTAGCATCGTTGTCGTCTCGCCAACTATTGCTTCTACGACTATCGCTACCGCTTAGTGATAAAGTAAAGCAATTACATGGCGATTGCATTTCATACAATAAAGCGACAACCATATGGCTCCGGCCAGTTGCCGATAACTCTGTTACAAAACATGATCATCTCATCCAATAAAATTTAGCATCATGTCTTGACCATATCACATCACAACATGCCCTGCAAAAACAAGTTAGACGTCCTCTACTTTGTTGTTGCAAGTTTTACGTGGCTGCTATGGGCTGAACAAGAACCGTTCTTACCTACGCATCAAAACCACAACGATATTTCGTCAAGTATGTGTTATTTTAACCTTCACAAGGACCGGGCATAGCCACACTCGATTAAACTAAAGTTGGAGAAACTGACACCCGCCAGCCACCTTTGTGCGAAGCACGTTGGTAGAACCAGTCTCACGTAAGCGTTCGCGTAATGTCGGTCCGGGCCACTTCATCCAACAATGCCGCCGAATCAAAGTATGACATGCTGGTAAGCAGTATGACTTGTATCGCCCACAACTCACTTGTGTTCTACTCGTGCATATAACATCTACGCATAAACCTGGCTCGGATGCCACTGTTAGGGAACGTAGTAATTTCAAAAAAATTCCAACGCACACGCAAGATCATGGTGATGCATAGCAATGAGGGGAAGAGTGTTGTCTACGTACCCTCGTAGACCGTAAGCGGAAGCGTTATGACAACGCGGTTGATGTAGTCGTACGTCTTCATGATCCGACTGATCCAAGTACCGAACACATGGCACCTCCGAGTTCAGCACACGTTCAGCTCGGTGACGTCCCACGAACTCATGATCCAGCAGAGCTTCGAGGGAGAGTTCCGTCAGCACGACGGCGTGATGGCAGTGATGATGATGCTACCGATGCAGGACTTCGCCTAAGCACCACTACGATATGACCGAGGTGGATTATGGTGGAGGGGGGCACCGCACACGGCTAAAAGATCAACTTCTGTCACTATGGGGTGCCCCCTCCCCCGTATATAAAGGAGTGGAGGAGGGGGAGGGGGCCGGCCTCCTAGGTGCGCCCCAAGGGGAGTCCTACTCCCACCGGGAGTAGGACTCCAACCCTTCCAAGAGTAGGAGTAGGAGGGAAGGAAGGAGGAGAGAGGGGGAAGGAAAAAGGGGGCCCCCCCTTCCTTGTCCAATTCGGACTAGAGGGGGAGGGGGCGCGCGGCCTGCCCTGGTCGCCCCTCCACTTCTCCACTAAGGCCCAATAGGCCCATTACACCCCCCGGGGGGTTCCGGGTAACCCCCCGATACTCCGGTATTTGTCCGAACTTACCCGGAACCCTTCCGAAGTCCAAACATAGTCATCCAATATATCGATCTTTATGTCTCGACCATTTCGAGACTCCTCGTCATGTCCGTGATCATATCAGGGACTCTGAACTACCTTCGCTTCATCAAAACACATAAACTCATATTACCGATCGTCACCAAACGTTAAGCGTGTGGACCCTACGGGTTCGAGAACTATGTAGACATGACCGAGACACGTCTCCGGTCAATAACCAATAGCGGAACCTGGATGCTCATATTGGTTCCTACATATTCTACGAAGATCTTTATCGGTCAAACCGCATAACAACATATGTTGTTCCCTTTGTCATCGGTATGTTACTAGCCCGAGATTCGATCGTCGGTATCCCAATACCTAGTTCAATCTCGTTACCCGTTCCGTAATACATCATCCCGCAACTAACTCATTAGTTGCATTGCTTGCACGGCTTATAGTGATGTGCATTACCGAGAGGGCCCAGAGATACCTCTCCGATAATCGGAGTGACAAATCCTAATCTTGATCTATGCCAACTCAACAAGTACCATCGGAGACACCTGTAGAGCACCTTTATAATCACCCAGTTACGTTGTGACGTTTGGTAGCACACAAAGTGTTCCTCCGGTATTCGGGAGTTGCATAATCTCATAGTCATAGGAACATGTATAAGTCATGAAGAAAGCAATAACAATATACTAAACGATCAAAATCTAAGCTAACGGAATGGGTCAAGTCAATCACATCATTCTTTAATGATGTGATCCCGTTAATCAAATGACAACTCATGTCTATGGCTAGGAAACTTAACCATCTTTGATTCAACGAGCTAGTCAAGTAGAGGCATACTTGTGACACTATGTTTGTCTATGTATTCACACATGTACTAAGTTTCCGGTTAATACAATTCTAGCATGAATAATAAACATTTATCATGATATAAGGAAATATAAATAACAACTTTATTATTGCCTCTAGGGAATATTTCCTTCAACCGGACCCCCCCGGGAGAACTAATAGGCCTCATGGGCCTTAGTGGAGAGAGAGAGGGCCGGCCAGGGCAGGCCGCCCCCCCCCTTGGGAGTCCGAATTGGACAAGGAGGGGGGCGGTGCCCCCCTTTTCCTTCTCCCTCTCCTCCTTCCTTTCCCCCTCCTAGTAGGAGTAGGAAAGGGGAGTCCTACTCCTACTAGGAGGAGGACTCCTCCTCTCCTGGCGCGCCACAAGGGCCGGCCGGCCTCCCCCCTTGCTCCTTTAGATACGGGGGCAGGGGGCACCCTAGAACACGCAAGTTGATTGTTTCCAGCCGTGTGCGGTGCCCCCCTCCACCATAATCCACCTCGGTCATATCGTCGTAGTGCTTAGGTGAAGCCCTGCGTCGGTAGCTTCATCATCACCATCACCACGCCGTCGTGCTGACGAAACTCTCCCTCGACACTCTGCTGGATCGTGAGTTCGTGGGACGTCATCGAGCTGAACATGTGCTGAACTCGGAGGTGCCGTGCGTTCGGTACTTGGATCGGTTGGATCGTGAAGACGTACGACTACATCAACCGCGTTGACAAAATGCTTCTGCTTACGGTCTACAAGGGTACGTAGACAACACTCTCCCGCTCATTGCTATGCATCACCATGATCTTGCGTGTGCGTAGGAAAATTTTGAAATTATTACGTTCCCCAACATCTATATCATGGGCTTTGTTAATATAGTCGGATCATATGATGTTTCTCCCCTCTATACTCTCGTTGTGATGAATTGAATCTTTCCCCTTTGAAGTTTTGTCATATCGGATTGAATATTCAGAGATGAGAACACATGATATATGTTTTGCGGTATGAATAATTGATGTGACAATTAGGGTATCCTATTGATTCACTTGATATATGTTATGGCATTCAACTCGCGGATTCCCGCGGTGATATTGGAGTAATCTATGCATAGGGGTTGATGCACGTTTTTCTCCGGTAGAAACTTCGGGGTCTCTTTATAGTTCTTTGTCTGGATTGAGTATTATGAATATGAATTTTGTTTGGTGTTATCTTAGTACGAACTCTTTATTAGATCGATCGGAAAGAATAGCTTGCGTTATTCTAGTATGAACTCTAGGATAGATCGAACAGAAAGAATAGCTTTGAGATGGTTTCGTACCCTACAAACAAATTCCTATCTTTTGTTCTCCGCTAATAGGAACTCGGGAGTGATTCTTTGCTGTACTTTGAGGGATAATCATATGATCCAACTATGTTAGCACTGTTGAGAGATTGCACTAGCGAAAGTACGGACCCTCGGCCTCCTTTTTAAGCATTGCAATACCGTTTTTGTGCCCGTTTACTATTTGCTACCTTGCTATTTTTATTTATTCAGATTATAAAAATATATTTCTACCATCAATATTACACTTTTATCACCATCTCTTTGCCGAACTAGTGCACCTATACAATTTGCCATTGTATTGGGTGTGTTGGGGACACAAGATATTTCTTGTATTTGGTTGCAGGGTCGTTTAAGAGAGACCATCTTCATCCTATACCTCCCACGAATTGATAAACCTTAGGTCATCCACTTGAGGGAAAATTGCTACTGTCCTACAGAACTCTGCACTTGGAGGCGCAACACGAGTCTACAAGAATAAAGTTGCATAGTAGACATCAGCGCCCACCGTATGGCGTCATCCGCCTCGGAGCAGGGATGGAGGGCGCGGACGCCAACGCCCCGCCGATGCTAGAGGCAACCGCGGGCTCGAGCAGCCGCGTAGAATGACGCTTCGGACGCCTCTTTGGGCGCGTCCTCGCTGCCATCGACCGTCACCCCGGTTCGTGGGCTCCGGCGAGCCTCGGCCTCACCAGCGCTACGCCACAGGGTGCTCGCCTAGACCCTGTCGTCGTCAACTCTTCTTCGGACGAGGAGGGCTCGTCCGTGCTGTGCCGGTGACCACTGGAGTCGTGAGGGGCGGCGGCGGCCTCTCCAATCCGTCGGCGGCGCCATGTAGAGTGGGGATCAATAGGGTAGTGTGGGTGTCGGATTATCCGACCCTTATCCGTCGTCCCCTCTCTCTGTTATGCGGTGGAGCCGCGGGTGGACCAGCCAAAGGCCGTGGCGGCCCAGGCCTAGGTGCCTGGCCTGCCCCTTCAGGATTCGTTTTTCATTTTTTTCTCTGTTTTAGTTAAACATTAGTACTAATTATTGTATTAGTGCAGTTTTATACTATGTTTATACTGTTTAGCACCTAGTTTGACTGCTACTTACATTCTAGTCCAGTTCTAGATTTAATCTAGGTTAGGACTTGTGTAATTATTAGTGTGTTTATATTATGCAAAGGATTGATAATATAAATAAAGTACTGGATTTCATCTGGGAAGAATGACATGTTCCATGTGTTTACCACATATCAAGTTCTCTTAAACATGTTTTTGCGATTGAGATCATCTCCTCTCGCATACCAAACTTGCAAATTTTTGAATATTTCTCCCTCATTATATTTGGAATCACAAGGTAATGAGTTGGGATCTACTGCTCATTTGCAAATTATCCCCACTTAATGTGAGGTCTACGCTTTTGTCAATCTCGACAAGCGATTACCTCCAACGTGTATTCCTTATATCTGAATTGTAGCATACACAAGGTAATGACAATGTAGCCTATTATTGTGAGATCTAAGTGATCTTCCATGTGTATGTTCACACAATTGAGGTTGAGAATTTTTCAAGTTTTTCACTTGAGCATTAATTTTTTGCATTCTTATTACAGAACCACGATGGTTTTTAATTTACCACCCGTAAATTAATTATCTCTGGTTCCTCGTGTGGGCAAAGATGACCGCCAAAGAGTTTGAGGAGCTTGCCCTCAATGGCCACAACTACCCTACATGGGCTATGGACATCAAGATCAGTCTTGCGTCTCGTGGGATAGCGCGTGCAATCCAACCCCCTGGGACTCCTCTCCCGTCTGGAGCCACGCCGCTGACAGAACAGCAGAATTACGCTGCTTTATTCATCATAAGGCACCATATTCATTCAGATCTCAAGTGTGAGTATTTACATGAGTAATCTCCCTAGTACTTTGTTTCTGGTCCTCAAAACGAGGTATGAACAACAGAAGGCAATAGTCCTGCCCGAAGCACTCCATGATTGGACTCATCTTCGTCTTCAGGATTTCAAGTCCATTGGTGAGTACAATCATGCTGTTCATAAGATATGTACTAAACCGCGTTTTGTGAGAAGGAACCTACTGAGGGGGAGAAGATAGAGAAAACTTTGTCTACTATGCTCCCTTCAGATAGGATTCTCCAACAGCAATACCGTGCTCGTAACTACACTGTCTATTATGAGCTTATTCACATGTTACTTTAGGCTGAAAAGCATGATGAGCTACTCGATAAGAATGACTCTCAGCGCCCAGTTGGGGCACAACCTTTACCTGAAGTTCATCTGAATGTCGCGAATAGACAAAATTTTAATGGTACCTTTCGAGGTAAACAATCCAATTTCGAGCATAAGCGAAAGCGCAGTGGGAACATGAGATCCAGAAACCCAGGCAAGGGAAAAGGCACTTCAAAGCCCAGGTTTTATAAATCTAAGCTTTGCAACAAGTGTGGATGCTACACGCATTCTACTGAAAAATGCACAATGCCCAAGCATCTGGTTATGATGTATCAACAATCCCAGGGACGCAAAGCACCTCAAGGGACGTTTGAAGCCAACTTCAACCTTCATCCACATAACGCAAAAGGAACTGGTGGTTCGCACGATGTCCCCCCTGGACCGAGCAACTCCATGATTCCTTATCCGCATGAGGATCCTGCTGAAACAGAGAACATGTTGATTGAGTACACCGCAAACAACGTGTTTGGCGACTTCGACTAGTCCCTCGATATCCTTATTGATCTACTTAATTATGTCCATTTGTGATAATTTTAATAAAAACATAAGTTTGTTGTTATCTTTATATTGTATTGTATTGTATTGTACCAGCGTAAGACGAGCGAAGGAACGAGCAACTGCTCTCTCCCCTCTACAACTTTTAGGCAATCTCACGAAGCTTTTATTCAACCCGTCACAATGTTTAGAGGGACGAAGGAAAGACCTTCCGGCTGGCCTAACCAAACATGACGCCCAGACCCTAACATTAATGCATGCTTCGCTAGATTGTGAGCCTCCTTATTGGAGCTCTTAAATTCATGAACTACGTTACATGAAATAAAAGAAGTGATAGTCAACTTAATCTCCCCTCTACAACTGCAACATGCAACAGCGGCCGTTATGCTCTCGCTCTCCAGTGAGCCGAAAAAAAAAAACGAAACGCAGTTCATGGGCCTTAGAAGCAGACCGAAAGAAGCCCACCCATTCGGGGGCGACTCGCACCGCGGCCCAGCAAGCAGCCAGGCCCGCCCCCTCGTATATATAAGCGCCACCACGCTGCCTCCCATCCCTAGCCCTTCCGCCCGCGCCGCCGCCGCCTCCTCCTTCCGCAGGAGCTCCCTCCTCGCAGGCGCGATGGTACGTCCGGTCTCCCCTCCTCCTCTTCCTCCATGGCTGCTGCTTCGGTCCGCGCGCGTTGCTGCCCGCAGCGTCTGCCTTCCGTGCGCCTTCGCTGCAGGAATCGTCGCCTAGGTTTTCGATTCTTGTTTCATAGCTTGCACTACCCAACTCAGGGCTTAAGGTTTCAGCACTGGACTGGTCAGATCTGCGGGGGTTTTGCTCTGTGTCGTGGAGGAATAGTACTCGCCGCTCGTAGAATCTGTTAGATCTGGATTTGTGCCGCTTGATAAGATTTTATTGCTCGCAAATCATGCTGTAGTAGCTCTCTGCCTGCTCTAATTTTAGAACTGAGAAGAAGTTCCCATTTCTTAGACCAGATTCATCACTGTAGTGGATTGACGAGGGATTGCTGTATGGTGCGGTTTTGTTTCTTGTCGCGATAGTAAACTGGGGTTTATTTAGCAATTACTTGTTGTGATTATCCTAAGCTTGGGAGGTTCCATGAGGTTTCTCGTCATTGAATGGAACTATGAGCTACTTAAAATCTTGTCTTGTATGTTTTGTTTGTGCCGCCTGATTGATTACTAGTGTTTCCTGGGTTCCAAACCTAGTTGTACTCATGTGCTTCTCTTGGATATGTCTTCTAGGTGTACATCAAGAACCAGAAGACAAGGGCGTACTCCAAGCGTTTCCAAGTCAAGTTCAAGAGAAGGCGCCGTATGTCTAACACCTGCTTCTCCATGAATCTGCCACTTCTGTCATTTGACAGCGATTCTGATTGGCTGATTTTCCTTTTCCCCATGTTTTCTCAGAGGGGAAGACCGACTACAGGGCCAGGCTGAGGCTCACAAACCAGGACAAGAACAAATACAATACCCCCAAGTACCGTTTTGTTGTGCGATTTGTATCCTTCAAAGTTTCTTCATTATAATTTATGCACTTGTCAATCATCAATGTTCTGCTTATTATTACCTTGGAGGCATGTTGTATCTCTTAACAATAGTACTTTAGACCAACAAGGATGTCACTGCACAAATTGTGTATGCTACCATTGCTGGTGATATTGTGATGGCCGCTGCCTACTCCCATGAGTTGCCTCGCTATGGTCTTGAAGTTGGCCTCACCAACTATGCTGCAGGTTGATTTTAGCTACTGAATGAATGCACAAATGCATGCTGTGATCTTCTGCATGCCTCTTTTCTAATCTAATTTTCTGAATGTATGATGTAGCCTACTGCACTGGTCTGCTTTTGGCTCGTCGTGTGCTCAAGAACCGTGATCTTGATGAGGAGTATGAAGGCAATGTTGAGGTATAATTTGTTTTCATCATTATTTTTAGTTTAATATCCTGATTTGCTGCGTCTGATGAACACAACTAATATATGTCTGCTCAGGCCACTGGTGAGGACTTCTCTGTTGAGCCTTCTGATGAGAGGAGGCCTTTCCGTGCGCTTTTGGATGTTGGTCTTATTAGGACCACCACTGGAAACCGTGTGTTTGGTGCCCTTAAGGTAAGCGGTGTTATTATTGTACAGTTTTATAATTGCAGATAGGCACCCAATGTCACAGGCCTTTGACATGAAACTATTGGCAAATCATGATTGGTCGTTCTTCTTTAGCTACCTTAGACTTGGGAGTTTAATTGCATGTTTGCCCTGTAACTTGCTTTTAGGTGCTCTGCTTTATTGTGTCAAGTTTCTAAAGCAACTATTTATGCTATTTGACCTAGTGAAAAGGCATTGTTGTTGCTTTTCGTTCTCTTATTTGCATCAAGTGATATATGTTGCTCCCTATTCGGCTGAACTTCAGAACTTGTTTTAGAATGCATAGGTTTTATCCGTTGGAGCTTTTTTTTGCCGCTGGTGTAATTATTTTTGGTCCTGCAGGGAGCTTTGGATGGTGGCCTTGACATTCCCCACAGTGACAAGAGATTTGCTGGGTTCAAAAAGGACGAGAAGTCGCTGGATGCTGAGATTCACCGCAAGTACATCTTTGGAGGGCATGTTGCTGACTACATGAGGGTGAGTTGGAAGCCATTGCTCTCTTGATTTTGTATTACCCTTGTTCATGCTCTTGTACCTAGAGCAATGAAATGACCCTAGTTCGTTGTTCATCTGTTAATGAACTTTGCCTTTCTCTTATTCCAGTCACTAGCAGATGAGGAACCAGAGAAGTTCCAAACTCATTTCAGTGAGTACATCAAGAGGGGAATCTCAGCTGATGACATGGAAGCAGTTTACAAGAAGGTTCATGCTGCCATCCGTGCTGATCCCACCATGGCCAAATCAACCAAGGCGCCTCCCAAGACTCACAAGAGGTATACTCGGCAAGCTCTTCATCATACTGGCTTGAGTGTGCATTTACTCTTGACCACTGTTTCTTTAACAACTTGCTGCGAGCTGCATTGTGAACTTTGTCTTTTGGATGCAGGTACAACCCCAAGAAGCTGACCTATGAGCAGAGGAAGGCCAGCCTCGTCGAAAGGCTCAACGCCCTCAACAACTCTGCCGGTGCCGCCGATGACGACGAGGACGACGACGAGTGAAGAGCGCTCTTGTCCACCCCAGTGTAGTCTTGCAACGTGCGTTTTTGTTAAAGTCCGGCACTCTGCACAATGACCTGTTCCTTTGAGTTTTGTTTGTCTTGCTGGAGTTATAGATTGTGTTATCTCGATTATGTGCCGTGCTGGCATTTGGATCTTAATCTTAATCCGTTCGTCTGGCACCCTTCGTAATGTTTTTTTTGCGGCTGTTTCATGCTTGTTGGCCTTAGGTTGACATGACCTTCGTTGGTAGGTCATTTCAGCTTATTCCTAACCAATACTCCGTATATGATTTTACTGTGGCTGCGATCGTAAGTCGTTTCTTGTTTCGCACAAAGGCAGATTTTGATAGTCTCAAAAGGTAGTAAAAGTAAGGTCGCAAAAGTACCAGTATAATGGCTTTACGAACCACATGGAAAAGCAAAAGGGGACGCACGTAGGAAGGAAATTTGCCGAGTTGGCCACTGCAGGAAGGAAATTTGCCGACCAGAGCACGAGCCGAGTGAAATGAGACACGGGGAAGAAGGCAGATGCCCTGTTAATTTGGTTAAGCTGTAGCCATGAAGATGCTACAAAAGGAGGCCACGTCAATCAGAAAAAGGAGGACTTTTTGAAGTATGAGTGAGGATAATTGTCTTAAATTTCGGAGAATCGGCTGCGAAAATGTCCAGTAAAGCCTATCTTGCTTTTAGCCTTCATGGTGAATGGCCCACCCTTTTTTTGAACATCGAACGCTTTTTTTGAACATCGAACGAACTTACAAAGGGAAGAGGACGCGCCGGATGACGTGGAGCGCGCGCTCGGCGACGTGGCGCTGGTGGCGTACGCGGAGGCGGGCGAGGGTGCGGCAGCGCTTACTGCCTGTCGGGGTATGCCAAGGCGCCGGAAGAGGTGGTGCGCGTGGTGTCGGCGTGTGGGCACTTCTTCCACGCCGCGTGCGACACCGACCGGTGGATCCGGACGCGCCGGATGTGCCCGCTCTGCTGGGGGAATCCGGCTTGGCTGCTCCCTCTCAATGCTCCCATCCGTGCTTTCACTTTATCCTACGGCTGTCTTTTTTCCTTTTTTCTTTCTAATCTAATCATCCCTCCCTGATTTTAACGGGATGGAGCTGGGCATATTTTGTTCCAATCAAATTAAGCCACGTACGCGGGAACACGGATGGGCGCATGCGCGGGGAGCAGGCAAGTCTCATCCCTGCCGGGGCGCCCTCTGGCCGCCCGCGCCGAGCCACGCCGCCGTAGTAGTACCACCACCATAGTCGATCAATTTTTTCCCTATCAGCTTCGACCGCATCGTACTACTGGTAGAGAAAGATGCATATTACGCCTTCACTTACTTGGGCACGTACGTCAGCTTGCTACTGGTGAAACGGCACACCATTTCTTTGTCCAAGAACTAACTTTGGTGGGCTGGCGTCCGGCGCGAATCTGTCACGGCGCATCACGCCAACGGCGTAATACTAATTAAGTAATCGGCATTAGGTGGTGATAACGTTTAACATCTGCGTCCTCCGTTGCCGCGTGGTCGCCGGCTTCGGGCTCGCTTCCGTCGGAGGCCTCGCCGGCGTCCTCGTGCATGGCCGTCTTCGTTCTCGGGGCTTCGATGCTCCTTCCCCTCGTCTCTCTACGCGTTCTGGAAATCGGTTGACGCAAAGATTAGTTTTGGTTGGCTGAGTATTATTAGCGAAACCGTAAGTTAATGTTCAAATAATATCGGTATGAATCGAGCAACACGTGCATAGGAGCACGTACCAAATAGTAGTCCTCGCGTGGACTTTGGCGTGTTCTAGCTAGGCTACGCTCTCCTGGCGACCCATGTTGCATGGATTCTTTCCAGTCGGAAGAGGAAGGACTCCGAACTAGATGTTCACAAGAATTAGTATATGATACATCCATTTTTTCGACAAGTATTTTCGGTCGAAGGGAGTACATGGTAATCACATTCTGATTAAGTCCAAATCTGCCGTAGAGCAAAGTAAAGAGAGAAGAAAAAGACGAAGACAATTGACTCCAAAACCAGAGTAGCAACAAGACGACAAGCTCAAGGGAATTAATTGTCTACCGGAAGAAGAAAGGAAATCGACGAAAGTACTCTTTTAGTCTCGAGCTCAAATGATTGGGTGAACAGTAAAATCAAAAAAATATTATTGGAAACAAATTCAAAACGTTTTAAATCTTCTTAATGACAAACATTAACAAAAGTAATCTAGATTATGTGCCCGTGCTGGCATTTGCATGTTGATCTTAATCCCCCTTTATTGTGTTGTTTTTTGCAGCTGTGTCGTGCGGTTGGCCTTAGGTCATGGCTTCAACCTTAAATCGGCCGCAGATGTCTCAGTGGCTGCGATTTTACTGTGGCTTCGATCAAATCACTGGATGGGAAAAATCTAATGATTCAAACTCTAAAGTGGTACATTAGATTTTTTCTCTTTTTGAGTGGAGTGGTACATTAGATTTTGATAACAACGCTTGTAGGCATGAACTTTAAATCTTTATTTCCTTCAAAATAGTGTCTCGGTACCAACCATACGGGGAAAAGAAAAAAGAAAACAACACTCGCACAAATCTGAAGATTCTAACGTAACCAAGTTTGTCACTAGGCGGTCTACGGATCTGGATGTACTTTTATTATTACTGGTGTTCGTTGTACTGCTATGATTGAAGGTGAATAGATTGGAAATTTTCTCGTGAAAAAAAAACTTTTATTCGTGGTAACCGCCAGCTCGTACAGAAAGCAGATGGCGAGCCGAGCGAGGGGAGAGGGGAGACACGGAAAAGAAGGCCACCGAGATGAGATGGCCCGTTCGTTAATTTGGTTAGCTGAAACACGGAAGATACGTACTACAAAAAGAGGTCAGCCCAAGGAACAAGGGAAGACCGGAAGAGGACACACACTGCGCATACAAGGTTGGTGTCGCGCCCTGCCGTTCGTCCGATCGATCAGGCCGGGAAGGAAGGAAGGGATGAGCCCCGCCATGGCGCTCGACCTCGAGGTGGCGGCGGTGCTCGCCGTGGCGGTGCTCATCGTCGCCCTCGCCCTCGCCGCCTCGGGCGCCTGCAGGGACGACGCCGGCGCCGCGGCGGCGGCCGAGGACGTGGAGCGCGCGCTCGGCGACGCGACGCTGGTGGCGTACGCGCAGGTGGGCGAGGCGGCGAGGGCGCGGCAGCGCTGCTGCGCGTTCTGCCAGTCGGAGTACGCCAAGGCGCCCGAGGAGGTGGTGCGCGTGGTGCCGGCGTGCGGGCACTTCTTCCACGCCGCGTGCGACGCCGACCGGTGGATCCGGGCGCGCCGGACGTGCCCGCTCTGCCGGGGCGCGCTCTGGCCTTCCGCGCCGCGCCTGCCGGGCCGCGCCGCCGTCGTCGTAGTGGTAGTACCGTAGTCCATCATTTTTTTTCCCGATCAGCTTCAGCTGCTTCGAGCTTCGTAGTAGAGATCAGATGCATTGTACGCCTTCACTTACGTCAGCTTGCTAGTGCTACTGGTGAAATGGAACGTTATGCCTTTGCTCCAAGAATTTTACTGGCTCTGGTGCGAATTCCATTCGTGACGGTGCATCACGCCAACGGCTTAATTAATCGGGGTTGGGTGATAACGTGTCCAAGTGATGACCTTTCATACTTCTTATACGTTTAACACAGGTAGGCAAATGAGAAACAACAGCCGATGGCGAATTGGGTGAGAAGCACCCATGCCACAGTTGCCTGGAAAAGCTATTTACATCGGTCGATTTTGTCCCAGCTGTTGAATTACCAAAATCTAACGGCTATTTTAAAAAAATAAAATCTAACGGCCGCCATCCCTTCCTCCTGCTCACGTCTGACATGCTCATCTTCTTCGCCGGCGAGTCCGCACCCTCCACCCGAACCCGCCAACCTCGACTTCCCTCCAGGCCTCCACCTGTGTCGCCCGCCGCCGCGTCATTGTAAGTTCCGGGTCACTCCTGTCCGAGGCCTCACCGGCGCCGGCGTCCCCGCCGTCTTCGGCCTCGGGGCTTGGCTGCTCCTCCCACTCGTCTCTCTACGCGTTTTGTAAACAGTCAGCAGAACCGTTACGTTCATTATGAAAATGTTGGTAACATCGCCACCAGTCCACCAACGCTTACAGGGGAGGGTACCAGACCAGTGGGTTCATCAGTTGACCTTGACGTGTTCTAGCTAGCCGAGAGCCGTCGGAGACGCGGGCGGACGCGGGTCGCATGGGTTCTTTCCGGTCGGAAGAGGAAGGACTCCAAACCGAACCGAGAGATGTCAACGTGAAACGACATGTCACCCGGTCAAAGAGCTCACAAGCAAAGCAACAAAAGAACTAGATGTTCCAGAACTAGAAGCGAGAAGGTTCTCCTCGAGCGGGGCCGGCCTACGACACGTACAATTGGAAGGTTCCACGATTTTGCCAGTGTCAGCTGCCACGAATTTTCACAGTGGAGTATATCTAAGCCGAAACGTTACTGTCCGAGCAAGTGCAGTATATATACATACGGGTTAAACAAAGCGCGTCACTGCAATCTTAGTGCTTCTGCTTTTCCTATGTGGTCGGCGCGCGAGCGAGCGCATCAACTAATCATATGGTATTATGACGAATACCGGGGATAATCTTACCAGTTTTGCTAACTCTTAATCGACTGAGACTTTGTTATATTTCAGTCGATGCTATATTTCTTTAATCTTGCATGGAGATTCGTACACAAATTTTCTTTCAGTTTTGTTAGAACTCATCTAGCTGAGTTTTAGTTATGTCTCATTCACTTTTATAGCCATTGGATGTGATGCTATAAGATGCGTGTGTGTTGATATAGGTTGGTACTCCTTTTTCATCTGTTCTGTCTTCCAGGTGAATGAGATCAAATAATATCTCATCTAAATGAGTTCTAGGTACTCCCATTTTCTTTTTAGTTTTTCTTTCTTTTTTCTTCTTATACTATATCACTTAACTGAGACTTGATTAAGTCTCAATCGACTGAGACCTAGCCACACCGTAATCTTATAGCCCTTTCCGTCTTTTCTCTACTCCATGAGGATTGATCAATTTCTATCCAATACCAATTCACACCCTAATCTTATAGCCCTGGACGACTTTTTTCTTTCTTTCTTTTTTCTTCTTATACCATATACGGAGTACTTTTTTTTCTAAAAAGTTTGTCAAAATTATAAAACTTTGACTCAAGACAAATGGTACAAGTACAATTATTTGCGGACGGAGAGAGTATGGTTGAATTTTAAGAAATTATGAAACTCAACTGATGAACAAACAGTTTTAGCTGGTTGTCATAACCAGTGAGGCTGTCTTAAATGGAAGACAGCGACGTTGTTTCTTATTCCATTTTATTAGTAGTGGCAAAGGGATACAAGTTACGCGGTAATCGCATCTTGATTCATTTCAAAAGGGGAAAAAGGAGAGAGAAGAAGAAGAAGACAATTGAATTAAGTCCAAAACCGGAGTAGTGAAGTGAAACAAGACAGCCACAAGGGAATTGTCCAGTGGGAGAAGAAAGGAAATCAGCGGAAACATTCTGGGAAAGCTCAACCCCTGTCTTTCCTTCACACTACGTCCTGACTTGGCCGAGAAGGCTCTGGACCGGAGCTCCTATACAAAGGCTGGAGGCTGGACTGGAGCGGTAGTTCGCCTGGCATTTTTGGCATTGGCCAAGGAGCACTGAGCATGGACCCGGACCTGGCGCTCCACCTCGAGATCGCCGCGGTGGTCGTGATGGCGGTGATCATCGTCGCCGTGGCCGTCATGGCATCCGGCGGAGCCTGCGACGACGCGGCCGGCGCCACGGGGAGCGCCGCGGTGCACGACGCCGACGTCGAGGCCGCCCTCGGCGACGACACGCTTATGACGTACGAGCTGGCGACCGCCAGGAAGAAGGAGAAGGCGAAGGACAAGGCGAAGGAGAAGGAGGAGGAGGAGGAGGAGGAGCGGTGCGCCCTCTGCCTGTCTGATTACGGTGAGGGCGACGCCGGCGAGCTAGTGCGAGTGGTGCCGGCCTGCGGGCACTTCTACCACGCGAGCTGCGGCGTCGACAAGTGGCTCCGGAAGCACCGGACGTGCCCGCTCTGCCGCGGAGGGCTCCGGCCGCAGCCGCCGCTGCCGGGGTTGCCACGGCCGGAGTGCCCGCCGATGCCGCCGTCCCATTAGCTTAGCACATGTCTTCTTTTTCCACGACCACGATTGCTTGTCAGGGTTTGCATTTTTCTGCAGAGCGCAGAGACGCTCCAGCATTCTCTGTTTTCCGTCGCCTCCAAGGAAATGTTGTATTGTCATTTGTCACGTTAGTTACCAAGAAAATTATGTAGCAACGCGTTATGCAAATGGGCGCCACATTGAGGAGTGATCTGATTGGTGCCAAGATTTACAATGAAAATTATTTGATGTGTTCCAGAAAAGAAGTTGATGCCAAGAGCGAAGCCGGCATCGAGTTTTTCTTGGGTAAGCAAAGACTAACACGTCGACGACCATCACTAACCAGAAACCACACCTATCATCAATCAGCTTCTAGGCTGAGAAGTGTGGGCACAGTCCTAGTCTTTGCGTGGACTTTGACACGTTCTAGCCACAGCATTTCTAGTCCGTCCCTTGTATTTTAACCCTTCAAATCAGGAGAGAATTCCTTATTTGGCCTTTTCTTAAAATTTGCTTTCATATTTGGCCTAAAATAAAAATTTCTTTCCTAAAGTAAATTTTGTTCCTTATTTGACATTTTCATCCATTTTAGGCACTAATGGTGTTCAGTGTGAGGTGAAAAGACCATTTTGCCCCTGCATGCGAAGCTAGCCTCAAACAAGCACACAGATAGCTTGATTGATTCTTGTACGCGCTTGATTAGTTTTCTAGTAGTGGCACACGCCCATACACGTGAACGCCTTGGCTAGCTTCTACTGGATCGATTAGATCGATTGTCTCTTGATAGAATCGCACGGCTTTCTCTCCCTGCCTTTAGCGAGCATCCGTTCTCCTGCCGCGTGTGGTTGGCTGCCGTCGCTCCCAACTATCGGGCCGTGTGCGTGGTGTTCGGTTGCTCGTGGCCAGCAGTATGCGTTCTCGTCATCCATGTCTCGTGTGCGTGGTGTATAGCTGCCGGTATGCGTCGTGTACTACTTATTTCGAGGATTTATCATGCGTATTGTACTACTAGTTCTAATAATTAGTAGTTTGGGAAGAAAATCTTATGCGACCCGGGTCGTACGGTGTCGTTCGTGAGACCCTCTCCAACGGTGTCGTTTGTGTAATACTTTGGAACATGCGTCCAGCCTTGAAGGCGCATCGCGGCTGTAGATGTTGATACTGTGGTACGTCCGTCGCCTCACTCGCAAGCTCGGACGTCGCTGTGCCATGTGACTACCGCTGGCGCAGCACCACAGGCGATGTCGGCGCCCTGCCCGTGGAACCATGTCCGCATGGACACCCAAGGCCGAGCCCACCTCAGTGCCGTGGGTCGTCCACTCCACAGCCGCATTTCCACGTGATGAAGTAACCAAAATATGATGTACATATGTTACTGTACTTATTCACAAAGATAGTTACATACTGATCATAGATATGCTAGTACAAGTTCTACGGATGTTTTGTACGTACACGCACATACCAGTTTATCCAAAGAACCAAATATTAGAGCATACATATGCATGCACAACAACCATTGAACATCCCTAAAACATGGGTGAACTTATTGCTTTTTTACACAATGCACTATGGGCAAAATGGTATTTTCGCCTCACACTTAACACTGTTAGTACCTAAAATGGATGAAAGTGTCATATAAGGAACATAATTAACTTTAGGTGTCAAATAGGGAAGAATATTTATTTTGGGCTAAATAAGGAATCAAAATTTAAGAAAGGGCCAAATAAGGAATTCTCTCCCAAATCAGCTTTGAGAATTTAACTCCTTGTATTTCTAGTCCTTCCTCCAAATTTAACTTCCAAAATCACAAACCTGACCAAACTACTCATTTCAAACAAGATTAAGCTAACAGAGTGCATAATTGTACATAACACCGATAGATTAAATTAAAAAACACTTAAATTAACATAGATTGCCACTTAATTGAGCTAAAGTAAGTACTGCTCCGATCCTCGTCGAAGGGGGGTCATGTGCCCCTTGTGGGAGCCCGATGCCTTGGCGTCATGGTTGTCGACAGACGCCTCGACGGCGAGGTGCCCATCAAGCTCCTCCTCTAGCTAGAGCTCAGTCTCCTCCCACAGCTCGAGCTCCGTGGACTGCGATGTCGTTGGCGTAGCCGCGTCCATCTAATCCGCCTCTTTCTCCATTTGATTCATAGGATTGGTATCCTTCGGAAATATTTCGAGGAACTTTCTTTTTGGAACAAAATGTCTATCCACTCAAACTTTTTGGTACATTTCTTTATTTTTCCTGAAGCGTTAAGAACTCTTCATCCAAATTCATATGATTTTTCCAATCCTACAAAATTTAAGAGAACACGCCACTCCAACTCTTATGTTTTGCTGGTTCCTGCACTTTGAAAATCCGGCGTATCAAAATGCCCTTGATATTTAACGAGTCTTATGGTTCTCAAAAATTGATACCATTATATAACAAAAGATTGTGCATATTTGTTGTAAGGGTGATACCACGGAAGAGAAAAATTCATTAAAGTAATCACTCGGTTTAAGATTCAATCCTCAACTAAAAAACCGGTTGCCCTAGACCCTTAACTTGTCACTTGGTTCAGGAATCAACCCTTCACCTGATTTTGCTTGGTGACTATGCTAACAGGTTTTGACTGTGTTGACTGCTTACTGCCTTACTGGGCAACACCACGCCAGGAGTGCCAACTCAGCCCAACTAAAAAAACTAAGCCACTAGGGCCGGGTTCAACATGACCAAATGAGATGCATGGGACGCTGACAAAGGTCCATTTTACCACAAAATCCTTGCAGCAGGGCATCATGATGAGTTTGCTAAAATTCTTCCATGGTAGTAGCATAGTCGATCACTTTTGCCCTATCAGCTCCAGTTGCTTCCTAGTCGAGAAAGAATGAAAGATGCATCATTGTGCTTGTGCACCTTCACTTTCTTATGCACGCACGTCAGCTTGCTCTGGCTCTGGCGCGAATTTGTTACGACGCATCACGCCAACGGTTTATTTAATTAATAGGCATTAGGTGATAAAACGTGTCCAGCTGATAACAGCTCATACATACTCTCTCCGTCCGAAAAACAGTTATCCTTCAAATGAATGTATGTAGCATCAAGTTAGTGCTAGATATATCTATTTGAGGGATAAGGTTGGGGCAAGTTTTTTCGGACGAAAAGAGTGCATCTGATACGTTTAACACCTGCGTCCACCGTTACCACGTCATCGTCTGCTTCGGGCTCGCTTCTGTCCGAGGCTTCGCCGGCGTCCAGTCCTCGTGTCTCGCCGTCTTCTGCCTCGATCAGGGGTTCGCTGCTCCTTCCACTCGTCTATCTACGCGTTTTGGAAGTCGATTGGCGCAGAAATTAGTTTTGGTTGCCTGAGTATTACCAAACCCGTCTAAGTTAATGATCAAATAACATGAGTCGGCATCAATCGTACAGACGAGTACAATAGTTTTGGCTTGGACTTTGACGTGTTCTAAATTAGGCTCCGCTATCCTCGCGACTTACTTGAGAACCGTCCAAGTCGCATGAAAATTCTTTCCAGTCGGAAGAGGAAGGACTGAGGACACCGAGAGATGTCACCCGAGTCAAATAGTAGCTCACAAGGAAACCAACGCAAGTACGTTCGAGAAGCGACAAGGTTTTCCTCGAGCCAAAGCTCGACGATTTTGCTACGAATTTCACAGTGGAGTGGTATAAGCCAAAACGTTACTGTCCGAGTAAGTGCGGTGCTACGATTCATACAATTACAAAGCGCGTTAGTTGCTGCAATCAGTCCTTTTGTTTCTCCATATATGTAGGTAGTCGGAAAGCGAGCCAGCGCATCGACTAATCATATGGTACTATGACGAATACTAGGGATATTCTCATAGTCATTTCCGTCATTTCGCTATTGTATGACGCTTAATCGATTTCTATGCTCTATCTGACATACATTAATTTTAGAGCAATTTTTGTATGTAACCTACTGAGCACCACAAAAGATTGTATAGAAAAACTAATGTGAATAGCTATGTTTTTTATTGATAGAATAAAAAAGTATGGCTGGGTTATCCCTCGTCTAGGGTTATTGCCTCGTCTCCTGTGGCCTTAGAGCATCTACAATCGGGCGCCTCAACCCGCCTCGTACGTCCGGTGGGGCCGTCCGGTCAATGGCCGGTCACGTTTTTTCTACCCAGACAGACGCCTCAAATGAGCCTCAAACGCCCGGGCCGACCGGCACCCCTCATATCCAACCCAAATATGGGGCGGATTGTTGGAGAACGTAGTAATTTCAAAAAAATTCTTACGCACACGCAAGATCATGGTGATGCATAGCAACGAGAGGGGAGAGTGTTGTCCACGTACCCTCGTAGATCGAAAGCGGAAGCGTTAGCACAACGCGGTTGATGTAGTCGTACGTCTTCAGATCCAACCGATCAAGTACCGAACGCACGGCACCTTCGACTTCAGCACACGTTCAGCCCGATGACGTCCCTCGAACTCCGATCCAGCCGAGTGTTGAGGGAGAGTTTCGTCAGCACGACGGCGTGGTGACGATTATGATGTTCTACCGACGCAGGGCTTCGCCTAAGCACCGCTACAATATTATCAAGGTGGACTATGGTGGAGGAGGGCACCGCACACGGCTAAAAGATCAAACGATCAATTGTTGTGTCTATGGGGTGCCCCCTGCCCCCGTATATAAAGGAGCAAGGGGAGGAGGCGGCCGGCCAGGGAGAGGCGCGCCAAGGGGGAGTCCTACTCCCACTAGGAGTAGGACTCCTCCTATTCCTAGTAGGAGTAGGAGAGGGGGAAGGAAAGGGAGAGGAGGAGAAGGAAAGAGGGGGCCGGCCCCCCTTGCCCTAAACCAATTCGGTTTGGGCCTTGGGGGGGGGGGCGCCCCACACTTCGCTTGCTGCCCTCTATTTCCACTAAGGCCCATGTAGGCCCATTAAGCCCCCGAGGGGTTCTGATAACCCCCGGTACTCCGGTAAAATTCTGATTTCACCCGGAACACTTTCGATATCCAAATATAGGCTTCCAATATATCAATCTTTATGTCTCGACCATTTCGAGACTCCTCGTCATGTCCGTGATCACATCCGGGACTCCGAACAACCTTCGGTACATCAAAACATATAAACTCATAATATAACTGGCAATCGGAGTGACAAATCCTAATCTCGAAATACGCCAACCCAACAAGTACATTCGGAGACACCTGTAGAGCACCTTTATAATCACCCAGTTACGTTGTGACGTTTGGTAGCACACAAAGTGTTCCTCCGGTAAACGGGAGTTGCATAATCTCATAGTCATAGGAACATGTATAAGTCATGAAGAAAGCAATAGCAACATACTAAGCGATCGAGTGCTAAGCTAACGGAATGGGTCAAGTCAATCACATCATTCTCCTAATGATGTGATCCCGTTAATCAAATGACAACTCATGTCTATGGCTAGGAAACATAACCATCTTTGATCAACGAGCTAGTCAAGTAGAGGCATACTAGTGACACTCTGTTTGTCTATGTATTCACACATGTATTATGTTTCCGGTTAATACAATTCTAGCATGAATAATAAACATTTATCATGATATAAGGAAATAAATAATAACTTTATTATTGCCTCTAGGGCATATTTCCTTCAGTCTCCCACTTGCACTAGAGTCAATAATCTAGATTACACAGTAATGATTCTAACACCCATGGAGCCTTAGTGCTGATCATGTTTTGCTCGTGGAAGAGGCTTAGTCAACGGGTCTGCAACATTCAGATCCGTATGTATCTTGCAAATTTTTATGTCTCCCACCTGGACTAAATCCCGGATAGAATTGAAGCGTCTCTTGATGTGCTTGGTTCTCTTGTGAAATCTGGATTCCTTCGCCAAGGCAATTGCACCAGTATTGTCAGAAAAGATTTTCATTGGACCCGATGCACTAGGTATGACACCTAGATCGGATATGGACTTCTTTATCTAGACTCCTTCATTTGCTGCTTCCGAAGCAGCTATGTATTCCGCTTCACACGTAGACCCCGCGACGACGCTTTGTTTAGAAAATTGCACCAACTGACAGCTCCACCGTTCAATGTAAACACGTATCCGGTTTGCGATTTAAAATCGTCCGGATCAGTGTCAAAGCTTGCATCAACGTAACCATTTACGATGAGCTCTTTGTCACCTCCATAAACAAGAAACATATCCTTAGTCCTTTTCAGGTATTTCAGGATGTTCTTGACCGTTGTCCAGTGATCCACTCCTGGATTACTTTGGTACCTCCCTGCTAGACTTATAGCAAGGCACATATCAGGTCTGATACACAGCATTGCATACATGATAGAGCCTATGGCTGAAGCATAGGGAACATCTTTCATCTTCTCTCTATCTTCTGCAGTGGTCGGGCATTGAGTCTTACTCAACTTCACACCTTGTAACACAGGCAAGAACACTTTCTTTGCTTGATCCATTTTGAACTTCTTCAAAAACTTTGTCAAGGTATGTGCTTTGTGAAAGTCCAATTAAGCGTCTTGATCTATCTCTATAGATCTTGATGCCCAATATATACGCAGCTTCACCGAGGTCTTTCATTGAAAAACTCTTATTCAAGTATCCCTTTATGCTATCCAGAAATTCTATATCATTTCCAATCAACAATATGTCATCCACATATAATATCAGAAATGCTACGGAGCTCCCACTCACTTTCTTGTAAATACAGGCTTCTCCAAAAGTCTGTACAAAACCAAATGCTTTGATCACACTATCAAAGCGTTTATTCCAACTCCGAGAGGCTTGCACCAGTCCATAAATGGATCGCTGGAGCTTGCACACTTTGTTAGCTCCCTTTGGATCGACAAAACCTTCCGGTTGCATCATATACAACTCTTCTTCTACAAATCCATTCAGGAATGCAGTTTTGACATCCATTTGCCAAATTTCATAATCATAAAATGCGACAATTGCTAACATGATTCGGACAGACTTAAGCATCGCTACGGGTGAGAAGGTCTCATCGTAGTCAATCCCTTGAACTTGTCGAAAACCTTTTGCAACAAGTCGAGCTTTATAAACAGTAACATTACCGTCAGCATCAGTCTTCTTCTTGAAGATCCATTTATTCTCAATTGCTTGCCGATCATCGGGCAAGTCAACCAAAGTCCACACTTTGTTCTCATACATGGATCCCATCTCAGATTTCATGGCTTCAAGCCATTTTTCGGAATCTGGGCTCACCATCGCTTCTTCATAGTTCGTAGGTTCGTCATGGTCTAGTAACATAACCTCCAGAACAGGATTACCGGACCACTCTGGTGCGGATCTTACTCTGGTTGACCTACGAAGTTCAGTAATAACTTGATCTGAAGTTCCATGATCATCATCATTAACTTCCACACTAATTGGTATAGGCATCGCAGAAACTGGTTTCTGCGATGAACTACTTTCTAATAAGGGAGCAGGTACAGTTACCTCATCAACTTCCACTGTCCTCCCACTCACTTCTTTCGAGAGAAACTCCTTCTCCAGAAAAATTCCGAATTTAGCAACAAAAGTCTTGCCTTCGGATCTGTAATAGAAGGTGTACCCAACAGTCTCCTTTGGGTATCCTATGAAGACACATTTCTCCGATTTGGGTTCGAGCTTATCAGGTTGAAGCTTTTTCACATAAGCATCGCAGCCCCAAACTTTAAGAAACGACAACTTTGGTTTCTTGCCAAACCACAGTTCATAAGGCGGCGTCTCAATGGATTTTGTTGGTGCCCTATTTAACGTGAATGCGGCCGTCTCTAAAGCATAACCCCAAAACGATAGCGGTAAATCAGTAAGAGACATCATAGATCGCACCATATCTAGTAGAGTACGATTACGACGTTCGGACACACCATTACGCTGTGGTGTTCCGGGTGGCGTGAGTTGCGAAACTATTCCGCAATGTTTCAAATGAAGACCAAACTCATAACTCAAATATTCTCCTCCACGATCAGATCGTAGAAACTTTATATTCTTGTTACGATGATTTTCAACTTCACTCTGAAATTCTTTGAACTTTTCAAATGTTTCAGACTTATGTTTCATTAAGTAGATATACCCATATCTGCTTAAATCATCTGTGAAGGTGAGAAAATAACGATATCCGCCACGAGCCTCAACATTCATCGGACCACATACATATGTATGTATGATTTCCAATAAATCTGTTGCTCTCTCCATAGTTTCGGAGAACGGCGTTTTAGTCATCTTGCCCATGAGGCACGGTTCGCAAGTACCAAGTGATTCATAATCAAGTGGTTCCAAAAGTCCATCAGTATGGAGTTTCTTCATGCGCTTTACACCGATATGACCTAAACGGCAGTGCCACAAATAAGTTGCACTATCATTATCAACTCTACATCTTTTGGCTTCAATACTATGAATATGTGTATCACCACTATCGAGATTCAACAAAAATAGAAAACTCTTCAAGGGTGCATGACCATAAAAGATATTACTCATATAAATAGAACAACCATTATTCTCTGATTTAAATGAATAACCGTCTCGCATCAAATAAGATCCAGATATAATGTTCATGCTTAACGTTGGCAGCAAATAACAATTATTTAGGTCTAAAACTAATCCCGAAGGTAGATGTAGAGGTAGCGTGCCGACCGCGATCACATCGACTTTGGAACCATTTCCCACGCGCATCGTCACCTCGTCCTTAGCCAATCTTCGCTTAATCCGTAGCCCCTGCTTCGAGTTGCAAATATTAGCAACAGAACCAGTATCAAATACCCAGGTGCTACTGCGAGCATTAGTAAGGTACACATCAATAACATGTATATCACATATACCTTTGTTCACCTTGCCATCCTTCTTATCCGCCAAATACTTGGGGCAGTTCCGCTTCCAGTGACCAGTCTGCTTGCAGTAGAAGCACTCAGTCTCAGGCTTAGGTCCAGACTTGGGTTTCTTCTCCGGAACAGCAACTTGCTTGCTGTTCTTCTTGAAGTTCCCCTTCTTTTTCCCTTTGCCCTTTTTCTTGAAACTGGTGGTCTTATTGACCATCAACACTTGATGCTCCTTTTTGATTTCTACCTCCGCAGCCTTTAGCATTGTGAAAAGCTCGGGAATCGTCTTATCCATCCCTTGCATGTTATAGTTCATCACGAAGCTCTTGTAGCTTGGTGGCAGTGATTGAAGAATTCTGTCAATGACGCTATCATCCGGAAGATTAACTCCCAGTTGAATCAAGTGATTGTTATACCCAGACATTTTGAGTATATGCTCACTGACAGAACTATTTTCTTCCATCTTGCAGCTGTAGAACTTATTGGAGACTTCATATCTCTCAATCCGGGCATTTGCTTGAAATATTAACTTCAACTCCTGGAACATCTCATATGCTCCATGACGTTCAAAACGTCGTTGAAGACCCGGTTCTAAGCCGTAAAGCATGACACACTAAACTATCGAGTAGTCATCAGCTTTGCTTTGCCAGACGTCATAACATCTGGTGTTGCTCCTGCAGCAGGTCTGGCACCCAGCGGTGCTTTTAGGACGTAATTCTTCTGTGCAGCAATGAGGATAATCCTCAAGTTACGGACCCAGTCCGTCTAATTGCTACCATCATCTTTCAACTTAATTTGCTTTCTCAAGGAACGCATTAAAATTCAACGGAACAACAGCACGGGCCATCTATCTACAATCAACATAGACAAGCAAGATACTATCAGGTACTAAGTTCATGATAAATTTAAGTTCAATTAATCATATTACTTAAGAACTCCCACTTAGATAGACATCCCTCTAATCCTCTAAGTGATCACGTGATCCATATCAACTAAACCATGTCCGATCATCACGTGAGATGGAGTAGTTTCAACGGTGAACATCACTATGTTGATCATATCCACTATATGATTCACGCTCGACCTTTCGGTCTCCGTGTTCCGAGGCCATATCTGTTATATGCTAGGCTCGTCAAGTTTAACCTGAGTATTCCGCGTGTGCAACTGTTTTGCACCCGTTGTATTTGAACGTAGAGCCTATCACACCCGATCATCACGTGGTGTCTCAGCACGAAGAACTTTCGCAACGGTGCATACTCAGGGAGAACACTTATACTTTGATAATTTAGTGAGGGATCATCTTATAATGCTACCGTCAATCAAAGCAAGATAAGATGCATAAAAGATAAACATCACATGCAATCAATATAAGTGATATGATATGGCCATCATCATCTTGTGCTTGTGATCTCCATCTCCGAAGCACCGTCATGATCACCATCGTCACCGGCGCGACACCTTGATCTCCATCGTAGCATCGTTGTCGTCTCGCCAATCTTATGCTTCTACGACTATCGCTACCGCTTAGTGATAAAGTAAAGCATTACAGGGCGATTGCATTGCATACAATAAAGCGACAACCATATAGCTCCTGCCAGTTGCCGATAACTCGGTTACAAAACATGATCATCTCATACAATAAAATTTAGCATCATGTCTTGACCATATCACATCACAACATGCCCTGCAAAAACAAGTTAGACGTCATCTACTTTGTTGTTGCAAGTTTTACGTGGCTGCTACGGGCTTAGCAAGAACCGTTCTCACCTACGCATCAAAACCACAACGATAGTTTGTCAAGTTGGTGTTGTTTTAACCTTCGCAAGGACCGGGCGTAGCCACACTCGGTTCAACTAAAGTTGGAGAAACCGACACCCACCAGCCACCTCTGTGCAAAGCACGTCGGAAGAACCAGTCTCGCGTAAGCGTACGCGTAATGTCGGTCCGGGCCGCTTCATCCAACAATACCGCCGAACCAAAGTATGACATGCTGGTAAGCAGTATGACTTATATCGCCCACAACTCACTTGTGTTCTACTCGTGCATATAACATCAACGCATAAAACCAGGCTTGGATGCCACTGTTGGGGAACGTAGTAATTTCAAAAAAATTCCAACGCACACGCAAGATCATGGTGATGCATAGCAACGAGAGGGGAGAGTGTTGTCCATGTACCCTCGTAGACCGAAAGCGGAAGCGTTAGCACAACGCGGTTGATGTAGTCGTACGTTCACGATCCGACCGATCAAGTACCGAACGCACGGCACCTCCGAGTTCAGCACACGTTCAGCCCGATGACGTCCCTCGAACTCCGATCCAGCCGAGTGTTGAGGGAGAGTTTCGCTAGCACGACGGCGTGGTGACGATGATGATGTTCTACCGACGCAGGGCTTCGCCTAAGCACCGCTACAGTATTATCAAGGTGGACTATGGTGGAGGGGGGCACCGCACACGGCTAAAAGATCAAACGATCAATTGTTGTGTCTATGGGGTGCCCCCCTGCCCCCGTATATAAAGGAGCAAGGGGAGGAGGCGGCCGGCCAGGGAGAGGCGCGCCAAGGGGGAGTCCTACTCCCACTAGGAGTAGGACTCCTCCTATTCCTAGTAGGAGTAGGAGAGGGGGAAGGAAAGGGAGAGGAGGAGAAGGAAAGAGGGGGCCGGGCCCCCTTGCCCTAAACCAATTCCGTTTGGGCCTTGGGGGGGCGCGCCCCACACTCCCCTTGCTGCCCTCTATTTCCACTAAGGCCCATGTAGGCCCATTAAGCCCCCGGGGGGGTTCCGGTAACCCCCGGTACTCCGGTAAAATCCCTATTTCACCCGGAACACTTACGATATCCAAATATAGGCTTCCAATATATCAATCTTTATGTCTCGACCATTTCAAGACTCCTCGTCATGTCCGTGATCACATCCGGGACTCCGAACAACCTTCGGTACATCAAAACATATAAACTCATAATATAACTGTCATCGAAACGTTAAGCGTGCGGACCCTACGGGTTCGAGAATTATGTAGACATGACCGAGACACGTCTCCGGTCAATAACCAGCAGCGGAACCTGGATGCTCATATTGGCTCCCACATATTCTACGAAGATCTTTATCGGTCAGACCGCATAACAACATACGTTGTTCCCTTTGTCATCGGTATGTTACTTGCCCGAGATTCGATCGTCGGTATCTCAATACCTAGTTCAATCTCGTTACCGGCAAGTCTCTTTACTCGTTCCGTAATACATCATCCCGCAACAAACTCATTAGTTGCAATGCTTGCAAGGCTTAAGTGATGTGCAATACCGAGAGGGCCCAGAGATACCTCTCCGACAATCGGAGTGACAAATCCTAATCTCGAAATACGCCAACCCAACAAGTACCTTCGGAGACACCTGTAGAGCACCTTTATAATCACCCAGTTACGTTGTGACGTTTGGTAGCACACAAAGTGTTCCTCCGGTAAACGGGAGTTGCATAATCTCATAGTCATAGGAACATGTATAAGTCATGAAGAAAGCAATAGCAACATTCTAAACGATCTAGTGCTAAGCTAACGGAATGGGTCAAGTCAATCACATCATTCTCCTAATGATGTGATCCCGTTAATCAAATGACAACTCATGTCTATGGCTAGGAAACATAACCATCTTTGATCAACGAGCTAGTCAAGTAGAGGCATACTAGTGACACTCTGTTTGTCTATGTATTCACACATGTATTATGTTTCCGGTTAATACAATTCTAGCATGAATAATAAACATTTATCATGATATAAGGAAATAAATAATAACTTTATTATTGCCTCTAGGGCATATTTCCTTCACGGATATGGGGGCGCACGAGCGCGCCCAGACACACCCGCCACGTTGGACCCGTCCCATGCTGGCCCATCCGACCCGACATATATTTGTCCCCATCTGCTCGCCGGAGCAAACCCTAGCCACTTCACTCCACTCCTCTCTGCCACCCGAGCTCCCCTCCGGCGGTTTCCGGCCTTCTCCGCCATGGTAGGCAGTGGATCGAACTCCGACCAGTCCAGATCCGTCGACTGGGGTGTCATCCCGTGTGGGTTCGAGGAGGCAATGACGGTCCGCATTGCACTCCGTCGCACCCGGGAGGACAGCGCCCGGCCGACACGGATCCGTCCGCTGCGACGCCATAGCGTCGGCTCACCAAGCGCTCGGGTCCTCTGGTGCTGGATCCTCGCAGTCCCGGCAGCCGGAACACCTCTCCTTTCCATCACTAGTCGGGCGGCCCACCGTGGGAAGAAGAGGATAAGGGCCGCCGAGGCCCGTATCAAGGCGGAAATGGCGGCGGCTGATGAGGCGGCGCGGGCACCCGCAGAGGAGGAAGCCATTCGCGCCCGCATTATGAAGAAACGACAGAGGAGGAACACACACGCCCTCGCCCGAGAGCAGAATCGGACGGTCCGTGCCATGGCCGGACTGCCACTGAAGGAGGATAGCGACGGCGAGGACAACTCTGGCGACGAGCAGATGCGGCTCGATCCGTACTGCGCCTTCGACCGGTACTTCCACGAGAAGGACGCAAGGGCGCCGGGAAGGGCAAGGGCAGCCGTGGATGAACTCCACCATAGCCAAACATGTCAAATGTTGGTAGTCCGATGGCATGTTTAGTTAGTAGTGATGGAGTAGTCGGACGATGTGTGTGCATCGATGTAGTTGCATGAGTTTGTATGAATTTGAGATATGGTAATTGAGGTGTCCGGATGTGGATTACATTATTTGAGGGATGCCCGGACAGTGTCTACGGACGCGCTCAGGCGCGTCCGCGGGCATTTGAGGGGCCGGATTTGCCCAGTCCGGCTGTAAATGCTCTTAGGGTCATGGGAGCGTGGCGGATCCCTGCCCTTGCCGGTGGGAGGGCTCCGTTTTTAGATGTGTCTTCAAGATTTGTTAGGGTTTGTGTCCTACTCAGGAAGGCGAGACGGCGGCGGCTCCCTGAAGATGGAATAATGTTCTCCCCGCCTAGTCTCCGTTTCGATGATGCGTCTACCATCGTCGGTGGGTGTGTGGATATGCCTCTCCGGCGGATCTGTCCTTGGCGGATTTGCTCGGATCTGTTCGTCGTTCGTCTACGTTCGTGCATTTTCATGTTAGATCCTTTCGATCTACGCTACTCTTCACCGGGGGCGGTTGTTGTTCTGGTGCGCTGGTCCTATGGGGTCTTAGCACAACAACTTCTTGACTGTCTACTACAACAAGTTTTACCCGACTCCGGTGATTGAGGGGCTTCAGTGCTTGTAGTCGTCGCCAGGTGGTCTACGGATATGGATGTAATTTTTATTATTTATGTTGTTCGTTGTACCGCCAAAATGAATAGATCGGATGTTTTTTTGAAAAAAAAACTAATGTGAATAGCCATGTTTTTTATTGATAGAATAAAAAGTTATGGCTGGGGTTTAAGAAAATACAAAAGTCAGCTGAGGGACAAACAGTTTAGCTGTAATAAATGCAAGACAGCGACGTTGTTTTTCATTTTATTACGAGAGGCAAAGGGTTACAAGTTACAGGAAAATTAATCACATCTTCATTCATCATTTTCAAAGGAATTGAGAGAAGAAGAAGACAATTGAATTAAGTGCAAAACCGGAGTAGTGCCGCAAGGGAATTGTCCAGTGGGAGAAGAAAGGAAATCAGCGGAAACATTCTGGGAAAGCTCAACCCCTGTCTTTCCTTCACACTACGTACTGACTTGGCCGAGAAGGCTCTGGACCGGAGCTCCTATACAAAGGCTGGACTGGAGCGATAGTTCGCTGGCATTGGCATTGGCCAAGGAGCATGGACCCGGACGTCGCGCTCCACCTTCAGATCGCCGCGGTGGTCGTGATGGCGGTGCTCATCGTCGCTCTAGCCGTCGCGGCCTCCGGCGGAGCCTGCGACGACGCGGCCGGGGGCGCCGCGGTGCACGCCGCCGACGTCGAGGCCGCCCTCGGCAACGACACGCTCATGACGTACGAGCAGGCGGCCGCCAGGAAGAAGAAGGAGAAGGGGGAGGAAGAGGAGGAGCGGTGCGCCATCTGCCTGTCAGAGTACGGCGAGGGCGAGGCCGGCGAGCTGGTGCGGGTGGTGCCGGCCTGCGGGCACTTCTACCACGCGAGCTGCGACGTCGACAAGTGGCTCCGGAAGCGCCGGACGTGCCCGCTCTGCCGCGGAGGGCTCTGGCCCCCGCCGCCGCCGCTGCCGGGGCTGCCACGGCCGGAGTGCCCGCCGATGCCGCCGTCCCATTAGCTTAGCGTGCCTTCTTTTTCGATGCGTGCTTGTTAGTTGTTAGGATTTGAATTCTTGCAAGAGTGCAGAGGATGCGCGCTTGCACATGCGAGGGAGGCACCTCAATTTGCAGGTGGAAATGGTGATTGCAAATTCTTTAACTTTCCGTTTCTTCCAAGGAAATATTGCATTGTCACGTCAGTTACGAAGAAAATCCTGTCGCAATGCGTTATGCAAATGGGCATCGGACAAGAGGCTAGTAGAACACCATCTCACACACGCCGATTATACTGATGCCATTGCAATAAATTACAAGCAAGTTTAATTGAAGTGATCGAGAGGAAAAAAGAGTTGATGCCAATAGCGAGCCGACATCGAGTTTCTCTTGGGTAAGCAAAGACCAATCCGTCGACTGCCAACCGGTTATCATGAATCAACTTCTATCTAAGCTGAGCAGTGTGGGCAGAGTCCTAGTCTTTGCGTGGACTTTGACATGTTCTAGCCACGCTGTTCGTAGCACATCCCCTTGTATTTTAACTCAAATTAACCTAAACTACCACTTAATTGCGTGGACTTTGACACAGCCTTTGCTTGAAACTCGAAAAAACATGCAAACTCACTGACAGCATTTCTAGTCCTTCCCTTGTACTTTAACTCTCGAAACCACCTATGAGAGTTTAACTCCTCAAATTTTAAGAATTTAAACTTTTTGGCACATAGTCCTTCCTCCAGATTTGACTTCCCAAATCATAAATTTGCACAAACTACTCCTTTCAAACACGATTAAGATAACATAGTGCATGATTGTTCATAACACTGATAAATTAAACTAAAAGCCACTCAAATTAACCTGAACTACCACTTAATTAAGCTCAAGTACTGCTCTACTCCTCGTCGGAGGGGATTGCGTTGGGCTCACGCCCCACTGAAGCCCAACCTTGGCGGGTGGCGGTGTCGAAGAACGCCTCGATGGCGAGGTGCTCCTCAACCACCTCTTGGTCGGCGTGGATGACGACGAGTTTGGTGAGTGTTGTGACAAGGTGCTCCTCGAGCTCCTCCCCTTCTAGATTGCGTTCAGCTTCCTCCGACAGTTTGAGTTCCGTGAACTACAACATTGTCGGCATCGCCATGTCCATCTCGTCCTCCTCTTCCTCCTTATTTGTAGGATTGCTATCCTTAGGAAATATTCCTCAGAATTTTTTTGGCCTTCTATTTTGAAAGAAAATCTCTATCCACTCAAACCTTTTGGTACATTTCTTTGTTTTCCATGCAGCCTCATGGACTCTTCATCCAAATTCCTGTGTTTTTTGCCCCCTCCCCCTCCCCCCAATATTAATTCATTAAAAAGTTCTTACAATCATTCAATACAGAATTTCCCGCATGAGGCGGAACACTATTAAAAAGCACACCATCCGACCTATTATCAAAACTAAACTTAGCAATGCGCCACCATATTAGCCTGCCTATCAATCTTCGCAATTTTTAGATTGTTAATAAACTTTAACGCTCAATGCTTCCTTTTTCAGATCAACAAGAGGGGACCTGTCAATGGTTTCATTTGCCAGAAAGGATGCCACAAAAGAGCAATTAGTTTTCAAAGTAAACGGTTTGTGAAGAGTGATACAGATGTATAACCCGGCGAGGTCTGCACGAAGTTCCGCTTCATCCACACAGGTACACAATCCAATAAAGTCCCACGAAGAAATGATGACTTCGCCCAGATGATTCCTGGCAACAACCCCTACGCTAGCAGACCTCAGGCTATCCGCAAAACTAGCGTCAACATCTATCTTAACATACTCAGAGGAAGGAGGCTCCCAAGGAGCACGGTCCTTGATCAAAAAATTAATATACCTCAAACTATCCGTCACCCCCTTACCTTTGTTGCTTAAATCCACCTGCGCACACGCGATCGCTGACGAGAAGGTCTTCCAATAATTATCCACAAAGATAATAGAGGCGGAAACAGGTTCTTTTCTCTTTTCAAAAATCAAATCATTTCTCAAATGCCAAACTCTCCAGAAGATGAATTAAACTTGTTCGTGCACCGGCGACCTCAGCTAATCCAACAAACTATGAAGCCAATTCGGTCCCATACATCTGAATAACTCCTCTCCCGAAATATTCCACACCTCCCGAGGGCCAAACGCAAACCACGAGCCTTTGGACATGTCACTAAAGCATGGAAAATATTTTCATCTTCAATACCACAGATAGAGCACAAACGAGTTTGGTGATGATGTGACAGACTGGTTTTTGCCCTTTCTTATTTTCTTGAAATTTCATTTGAAAGTTTTTGAAACTTGGAGTTTCTGAATCTTTCCATTTGGACTTAAACACTTGGGCATCCTTGGCTTTCACCCAAGTGTTCACTTCTCTCCCAAACCATCACTTCACTTCTGATCCACCACAAAATAACCTTTGGAATATTTTTCTTAAATGAAAAATATCCATTTTCTCTCAAAAACCCTAAGCCAGATCTGTTTCCTTCAAGGCAACCCTAATTTTTATGGCTCAGAAAATTCTAAGATAATTCACAAATATTCTAGGGACCCTAGGGCACCTCCTTGAGCAAAAATATTTCATCACTTTTTGGAATATTTTTGCTACAGAAAATCTTTTCTGTTCTGGACAGAAATGGTGGTTTCTACAGCAACTACCATTTTACTTGCTCCATTTGACCTGAACTTTCTTGTGCATCTTTACCTTAGTAACTTATAACTAGCCTCCAAAGCACAGCCCCAAACTCCCAGCCATTTGACCACAGTAACATCACAAGGTTACTGACCAGAAACTTACCTGGCTTGTAAAATCTTCTCTACTACACCTGGATCCAAACCAAACCGTGGTAAACTTCAAAACTACCACGAACAACATGCCAGACATGATTTTTAGACGAAGGCTGGCCTGAGGAGAGAGTTCGCGCGGTGACCACGCGTGTCCACGATGCCAAGCATGCGTGTCGACGCGCTCTGGGTGACGCCGAGCGCTCTGTTCGAGCGTGCTCGCTTCCCCCGCCTGCCCAACCATGCCAAACCCCGCCACCATCATCGTCTCGACGTCCTTAACTCCTCCCTAGCACTCTCCGACACCGGAGCTCGCCGCAGCGAGCACGGGCAAGGTCCGGCCAGCCCAACAGTGCGGAGCGCACTGTGCTCGTCGCCATCCCCTTGATCCTGTGCTCGTCTCCGCTCGCCCACAGTGGCCGCGTGACCTCCGTCACCTTCTCCCCCTCTCACTGACGCCGCTCGTCGCCGGGCGCCGTGGACATGTGTCCACCGGCGGAGCCCGAAGCACCCTCGCCGCTCGCCTATAAATAGAGCCACCCCCAGCCTCCTCGAGCACCATCCAGCACTCACACACACCCCACGATCGAGTAGGAAGCCGTAGCCCGGCCGGGCAGGCCTCGGGCCGCCGTCCCCGAGCTCGAGCTCGCCGGCGATCCCCTCTGGTCGCCGCGGCAGCTCCAGCCCCTCCCAGGCCTGGGCGACCCCTCCAAGGCCTCTGCCTCTCTCCGATGAGGCCATCTCGCCCGCTTGGAGCCTCTGGAGTGACCTCTGCTCGCCGTCTTCCTCAACTCCGGCGACCTCCACGTTCTGCCTCAGCTTGCGAGCTAGTTTTCGACGTCGTCCGACCACCCCTAGCCACGCTACGGGTACGGGCAGGTACGCCATCGTCCCCTCTCTCAATCCCTCCCTCTCGTTTGGGCCAAGGAGCCCTCGTCGCCGGCGAGAGCTCTGGCGAAGCCGCAGCCCTCTCTGTTTCTCTCTCCCTCTTCCCCCACCTGACTAGCGGGGCCCGCTAGTCAGCCACTCAGTACACGCGCGAAGCGGTACGAGTGGTGGCGCCCCTGGGCTTTACGCCTTCGACGTCACCCCCCCAGCTGTTTCTTTTTATTCAAATTCATTTATATTCCAGAGAGCTTCAAACAATTTTAACTTTTTAACCATAAGTCCAAATGAGATGATTCTTTTTGCATTGTGTTCTTTGAAAGGAAATCTAACAGCTCACCAAAGATGAGATTTTTCTGAGCTGTTTAGAATTTCTGGTGAATTTCAGAAGTGTTCTTGATATTTTCTTTTTGTGTTTAAAATTATTTTCAGAAGGTGAGGCTTGTCTTGAGGATCACCAGGAGGCTTGTGAATCTCATCTGCACTAAGGCAAGCCACAACAACATTTTTATGATGCCATTTCAATATTTGTGATTTTCTCACTTAAATGAAATGATTAACCCATGCATTTAAATAATTATTGAATTATTTGTATTCTGTTAAGTATTGGTCAGTTGTTATGCTTGATTTACAGAATAGTTGAAACTAGTTTAAGTGGGTAAAGCAAGTTAAAATTTATTTGAGGTGATGTTAGAAATAATTTTGTTATGCATGTTAGTAATTATTTAAAGCTTTGTGTTTGCATTCTTAAATTGATAAAAATTTGTTAGAAAATGTTCTGTTAAATACTTGTTTAATCATATTACTTGTCTTACAGAATGTTTGAACCCAACTTAGTGATAAAGAAATTAAGAGTTGTTGATAATGATATCTTTTGGTCAAGCATATGAAAAATTTATCGGAGTTACTTTCTTGCGTAGGAAATTAATAAAACTTGTTGCAAAATATTTTGGTTAAGTTGTGAGTCATTTTGAGCAAGTAGAGTAATATGAGTTGTTGACGTTTATGCTTGGTGTGCATATGGATGACGTCGGTCATTTTTATCAATATGTGATGCATGTGTTGTTTTGCATTTCATGGCATGCTATGACACCGGTCATTTTTAGTTTAAAGTTAATCCTGAATATAACTCAACTTGAATATACCGTTGACTGGGTCATGGTGCCGCTGAATCGAGTTTCTTTCCAGTGCAACCACATTTGCCTTGTGGGAAGGCCTTGATTCGGTCCATTGACACGGCCTCTGGTCGGTGCCTCCATCTAGGGAAGATTATGTCGTGTTTGCCCTGGCCCGGTAAGCACACATAATCTTGTGTGCTCGTTGATGAGATTATGGTACCGAGTCCCCGAGTGGGAGTGTTTTGACCACGACGGTGGTCGGGGTGTCTTTGGTAGACACGGGGCCACCCAGGACCAGCCCATTGGGGATTTGGGTCGGAGTGGCCGGGAGAGTGCTGTGGCAATGGAGGGGTTTTGTCGGAATGCCGTTGGTCTACCCGAATGGGAATGCGAGGCCATGGGTTCCGTGGTGTGGGTACAGTGTGCTACCTCTGTAGAGTGTATAATCTATCGATAGCCGAGTCCACGGTCACGGACACCTCGTACTAGGTCCCACCATGAGTCAACGTTTAATAAAAATTGCACACTAAGCTATGAACTTTGCATTCTCAATGGATGGCAGAAAGGCCATCGAGGTATTTGGGACAAAATGATGGTCGTGGTTGTGATCGCCATAAGGATCACGAGTTGTTCTTGAGAAAGACCACTATGGTGGTGTGTTTGTGGTCCAGAGGTGATCACAGTTGGTAAGCTGTCCTGAGGGACGTTCGGGCTTGATCACAGCATGTTGACATATAATGTTGCATTATTAATAATTGGTTAAATATCATGATATTGTTTGTCATTATGATTATGCTTGTTGTGAGCTTGCAAGTACATTCAATGTACTGACCTGGCGTGTCATGCCAGATTTCAGGAAAGTCTCGTTGGAAAGGAGCGTTGTTCGAGTCTAGATCGTGTCCACATCAGTGTCCCTGTGATATGGAGCTTCCGCTACGACGTTATTCCGCTGCCACGTAGTTGTTCAAGTCGAGGCCCCTTTATGTTCACTAAATAATGTACATATTGTTCCGCCGCACCGAGTGTGCCGCTTGGTCTCGACCACTGTTGTAATATGAACTCTGTTCCGCTAGCATCAATAAAGCGGTTGTTTTCTGTACCAATATGTTGTGTGTTGCCAGAAGACATGATCTCTGGGCTGGCAATGCAGGGTAAACCGGTCGCTCTGAGCCGGGGTGCCACAACGGTTGGTATCAGAGCCGCGCTGACTGTAGGACACGCTAGACTACGACGTGTTAACTGGACGCTAGACACGAGTAAATGTGAGTGTCGGTAGCAGTTATAGCTGGTTGTTGCATTGTAGTCATTTGATTATTATTTTTATGCTAACCTGTTAATGGTTGTGAGTGTAGATGGCTCCGGTGCCGTATCCGTGCCAGTTGCAGTTGATGCTGTACACGTCACCGCACCTTCGCCGCAACGTGTGGCGTCGGCTGTCCCCTCACGGAGACGAACCAGTCTACCGTGTGTACCGGGAGCGTCTAGCAGACTCAGTGTATGAGTACCACGCAGTGGTTACTCTGCGCACCAGTTCCGATTCCGGCTCTTACACTCGCACTTCTCGGAGCTGTTACGCCTCCACCGCTTCTCAGGCTGTCCAGTTTGCCGCATTTGAGGTCCTTGTCGAGCTTCGTTATACCAAGGTTCAAATGCAGCATCACCCAGGATTCTATTACTACCCATCTCTGCACGACAACGGTCGTGTCCGTTTTCCTCTCGTTAACCCGGAGTCTGATAGTGTTGCTAGCCATCTTGCTCGCTATATCACTGCTAGCTATCTGATGATCCACGAGCTGGCTCGAGAGCTGACTCGTGCCCGTACTGCTTTAGCCCGCTACCTTGGTCACTACTAGATCCACCACTACTCCATCCTCACTGGGATTTACCCCTTATGTCCCAGTTAGCTCTAGCTCCCCTATTTCGCCGGTTACTCCCCCGAGTAGCACAGGCGTTCCGGCCGTGAACCCTCTCAGTACTCCTGCCGAGTGGGTCTCACTTCTTGCTACTCCTGCAGCCCCGATGCTTCATCCTACCCCTGCCCCTGAGGGAGAGCCCTCGAGGCAGCGTCGTCGTGTTACCTTTAACCCGGAGGTTTCCGTTAACCACGTCAGTTCAGGATCTGAGACCGCTTCAGGGGAGGACACCGCAGCACCCGCAGAGCAGTAGTGTCTTTGAGTATTCGCAGTCGTCTAGATGGTGTACGGATGTAGTTGTACAAGTCATGATGCTTCATGTATGAGAGTAGTGGAACCAGTCAGGTTGTTAAATTTTCATGTATGAGTCTATGTATAATTATGATGGGACTTTAATCGCCGTATTCTCTTCGCTCTTTTGTCTTTTTCGAGAATTGTTGCTGGCTTTTCCCCAATTTTATTCTTGGATGTCTCTCATCTTGATTTCGTTGCCTTGGGAAAAATACTCAATAGGATGACGCGGGGAGGCGGCAGTAGCAACGTTCGTGAGGGAACTCCTGTTCGTCGTTCCACACGACGGGCAGGATATTCTCCCGAGCCGTACGTTCAGCCACCACCTCCTCCGCCTGATCCTCCCTCCACCGAGCAAGTTCTGCGTATGTTTGAAGAAAAAAAAGGAACAAAGATCTGATTGAAACATTGAGAAGTGTGCAAGCTATAATTGGACAAAATGGAAATCAGAATGATCTCCGGGGCTTCCCATTCTTTTATTTCTTGGAGTTTTGCCGCCCAAAACAATTTTCCTTGCACAATTTTGGGCAAAAATATGCTGGTACAAACCCCGGGATCTATAATCAAGAGCAATCTAGTCTGCCGTGATCTGGAGATCAATATCAACGGGGTCCACTTTCCAACATCTCTGATAATCATTGAGTCTGAACAGTTGGATATTATATTGGGAATGAATTGGCTGGCCAAATATCAAGTTTGTATAAACTGCGCAACCCGAGAAGTCAATTTAACCAGTCTGAATGGGCAGCTCACCAAATTATATGCTCGCAAGCATATACCCAAGCCAGAACTAGTGTGCACTGCTGTGGTCGAATTGGAATTTATTCCTGTGGTCAGTGAGTACCCTGATGTGTTTCGAGAAGAACTGCCAGGCATGCCACCAGATCGGGAACTGGAATTTGCCATAGATCTTGTGCCCGGAACCGCACCATTATACAAGAAGTATTACCGGATGCCCTCATCAGAATTAGTGGAACTAAAGAAACAGCTTGACGAATTACTCCGGAAAGGTTATATTCGTCCCAGCTCTTCACCGTGGGGGTCACTTGCAATCTTCGTGGGTAAAAAGGATGGCAGTCTCCGTATGTGCATAGATTATCGCCAGCTGAATGAGGTCACCATCAAAAATAAATACCCACTGCCAAGGATTGATGATCTGTTCGATCAGCTCAGTGGGGCTAAAGTATTCTCAAAAATCGATTTACGGACCAGGTATCATCAGCTCAAGATTAAAAGGGAAGATATTCCTAAGACCGCATTCACTACACGATACGGTCTTTACGAATATACTGTGATGTCCTTTGGTCTCATCAATGCCCCTGCCTTCTTCATGCATATGATGAACAAGGTGTTCATGGACTTCCTCGACAAATTTGTGGTAGTCTTTATCGACGACATCCTCATTTACTCCAAGAGTGAAGAAGAGCATAAGGATCACCTCCGGGCAGTGCTACAACGGCTCCGCAACCATCAGCTATACGCCCAGTTCAGTAAGTGCGAATTTTGGCTCAAGCAAGTTGGGTTTCTCGGGCATGTACTATCCGCCGAAGGCATAGCCGTGGACCCGAGCAAAGTAAAGGATGTGCTCGATTGGGTACCGCCCACTACTGTAACACAAATCCGGAGTTTCCTTGGATTAGCTGGATACTATCGTCGTTTCATTGAAGGGTTTTCCAAAATTGCTAAACCTATGACGGAATTGCTCAAAAAGGATACAAAGTTTAAGTGGACCAAGGACTGTGAGAAGAGTTTTTATGAGCTAAAGACGCGTCTGACAACCGCACCCGTATTGACTCTTCCAGACATTTATCGCAGCTTCGACGTGTACTGCGATGCCTCCAGACAAGGTATTGGTTGTGTATTGATGCAAGACGGCAAGGTAGTAGCCTATGCATCACGACAACTACGACCACATGAGGGAAATTATCCTACTCATGATTTGGAATTGGCTGTAGTGGTTCATGCATTACAAATTTGGAGACACTATCTCATTGGAAAAAGGTGCCAAATTTTTACCGACCACAAAAGCCTCAAGTACATCTTCACTCAGCCAGATTTAAATCTCCGTCAGCGAAGATGGTTAGAGTTGGTCAAGGATTATGACCTTGGAATAAATTACCATCCAGGCAAGGCCAACGTCGTTGCCGATGCGCTCAGTCGAAAGCCCGTCAGTTTAAATGTCATGTTAAAATCATTGCCTATCGAACTTCAGGAGGAGATCGCTCAGCTCAACTTGGTCATCGTGGATGCTGGCCTCACTAATATTTTGGAAGTTACCCCCACACTTGAGATGGAAATCCGCAAGGCCCAGCCAGATGACGCCAAGCTACAAAAACATGCAAGGCAGCCCCCAGATTTCTTCAAGGACAACTTCGGTACCCTCCGATTCCGTGGACGAATTTGTGTACCAAATCAACCGGACTTGAAGAGGAAAATCTTGTCAGAAGCACACGAATCCTCGTATTCCATTCATCCGGGAAGTACGAAAATGTATGAAGACCTTGAACAAATATTCTGGTGGAATGGGATGAAGAAAGACATTGCCTATTTTGTAGCCTGTTGCGACATATGCAACAAGGTGAAAGCAGAGCATCAGAAGCCAGCCAGACTTCTCCAACCACTGCCAGTTTCACAATGGAAATGGGATGGTGTTTGCATGGAATTCATCACCGGATTGCCTAGGACTCAGCGAGGCAAAGACGCAATCTGGGTTATAGTGGACACCCTAACCAAGGTTGCTCATTTCATCCCGGTCAGCACCAGATATAGAGCAAATGAACTGGCGCAACTGTATGTATCCAGAATCGTCAGTCTGCATGGGGTACCCCGGACTATCACTTCCGACCGAGGTTCTTTGTTTACCTCCGCTTTCTGGTCCCGCCTCCATCAAGCCTTGGGGACAGCACTAAAATATAGTACTGCTTATCACCCCCAGACGGACGGTCAGACAGAGCGAGTAAATCAAATACTCGAAGATATGTTGCGAGCCTGTGTGCTAGCCAATGGGGCGAACTGGGAAGATTTCTTGCCATACGCCGAGTTCTCGTATAACAACAGTTTCCAGACCAGTCTAAAGATGTCACCCTATGAAGCTCTATATGGTCGTAAGTGCCGCACTCCTCTAAATTGGTCTCAAGCTGGAGATAGCCATATCTTCGGAACCGATCTCATGATGGAAGCCGAGAAACAAGTCAGGGAAATCAGAGACCGACTGCAATTGGCCAAATCCCGTCAGAAGAGTTATTATGATGCAAAGCACCGGCAGGTCAGTTTTGAACCCGGAGAACATGTGTACCTCTGAGTCACTCCTATGAAAGGAGTTAAGTGATTTCAGACTCGTGGAAAGCTGGCACCAAGATTCATTGGTCCATTCTCAATTATGTCTCGAGTGGGTACAGTTGCATACCAACTGGAACTACCCCTGGAGTTGTCAGAAATACACAATGTGTTCCATGTTTCACAATTGAGACGATGCATATCCCCGCCTGAGAAAAGGACTGCAATGGCTGAGATAGAATTGGCAAAGGATTTAACTTATGAAGAAAGACCGTCCAAAATTTTGGATCAAGTGGAAAGGGTCACTCGCAGCAAAGTCAGAATTTTTTTCAAAGTTCAGTGGGAGCATCACACCGAGTCAGAAGCAACTTGGGAGCAGGAAGAGTTCCTTAAGAGTCAGTATCCAGAGTGGTTTTCCCAAGCAACCGAATCTCGAGGACGACATTTTCATTCTAAGTGGGGGAGGTTTGTGACAGCCTGGTTTTTGCCCTTTCTTATTTGCTTGAAATTTCATTTGAAAGTTTTTGAAACTTGGAGTTTCTGAATCTTTCCATTTGGACTTAAACACTTGGGCATCCTTGGCTTTCACCCAAGTGTTCACTTCTCTCCCAAACCATCACTTCACTTCTGATCCACCACAAAATAACCTTTGGAATATTTTTCTTAAATGAAAAATATTCATTTTCTCTCAAAAACCCTAAGCCAGATCTGTTTGCTTCAAGGCAACCCTAATTTTTATGCCTCAGAAAATTCTAAGATAACTCACAAATATTCTAGGGACCCTAGGCACCTCCCTGAGCAAAAATATTTCATCACTTTTTGGAATATTTTTGCTACAGAAAATCTTTTCTGTTCTGGACAGAAATGGTGGTTTCTACAGCAACTACCATTTTACTTGCTCCATTTGACCTGAACTTTCTTGTGCATCCTTACCTTAGTAACTTATAACTAGCCTCCAAAGCACAGCCCCAAACTCCCAGCCATTTGACCATAGTAACATCACAAAGTTACTGACCAGAAACTTACCTGGCTTGTAAAATCTTCTCTACTGCACCTGGATCCAAAACAAACCGTGGTAAACTTCAAAACTACCACGAACAACATGCCAGACATGATTTTTGGACGAAGGCTGGCCTGAGGAGAGAGTTCGTGCGGTGACCACGCGTGTCCATGATGCCAGGCATGCGTGTCGACGCGCTCTGGGTGACGCCGAGCGCTCTGTTCGAGCGTGCTCGCTTCCCCCGCCTGCCTAACCATGCCAAACCCCGCCACCATCATCGTCTCGGCGTCCTTAACTCCTCCCTAGCACTCTCCGACGCCGGAGCTCGCCGCAGCGAGCACGGGCAAGGTCCGGCCAGCCCAACAGTGCGGAGCGCACTGTGCTCGTCGCCATCCCCTTGATCCTGTGCTCGTCTCCGCTCGCCCACAGTGGCCGCGTGACCTCCGTCGCCTTCTCCCCCTCTCACTGACGCCGCTCGTCGCCGGGCGCCGTGGACATGTGTCCACCGGCGAAGCCCGAAGCACCCTCGCCGCTCGCCTATAAATAGAGCCACCCCCAGCCTCCTCGAGCACCATCCAGCACTCACACACACCCCACGATCGAGTAGGAAGCCGTAGCCCGGCCGGGCAGGCCTCGGGCCGCCGTCCCCGAGCTCGAGCTCGCCGGCGATCCCCTCTGGTCGCCGCGGCAGCTCCAGCCCCTCCCAGGCCTGGGCGACCCCTCCAAGGCCTCTACCTCTCTCTGATGAGGCCATCTCGCCCGCTTGGAGCCTCTGGAGTGACCTCTGCTCGTCGTCTTCCTCAACTCCGGCGACCTCCACGTTCTGCCTCCGCTTGCGAGCTAGTTTCCGACGCCGTCCGACCACCCCAACCCACGCTACGGGTATGGGCTGGTGCGCCATCGTCCCCTCTCTCAATCCCTCCCTCTCGTTTGGGCCGAGGAGCCCTCGTCGCCGGCGAGAGCTCCGGTGAAGCCGCGGCCCTCTCTGTTTCTCTCTCCCTCTTCCCCCACCTGACTAGCGGGGCCCGCTAGTTAGCCACTCAGTACACGCGCAAAGCGGTACGAGTGGTGGCGCCCCTGGGCTTTACGCCTTCGACGTCACCCCCCCAGCTGTTTCTTTTTATTCAAATTCATTTATATTCCAGAGAGCTTCAAAGAATTTTAACTTTTTAACCATAAGTCCAAATGAGATGATTCTTTTTGCATTGTGTTCTTTGAAAGGAAATCTAACAGCTCACCAAAGATGAGATTTTTCTGAGCTGTTTAGAATTTCTGGTGAATTTCAGAAGTGTTCTTGATATTTTCTTTTTGTGTTTAAAATTATTTTCAGAAGGTGAGGCTTGTCTTGAGGATCACCAGGAGGCTTGTGAACCTCATCTGCACTAAGGCAAGCCACAACAACATTTTTATGATGCCATTTCAATATTTGTGATTTTTTCACTTAAATGAAATGATTAACCCATGCATTTAAATAATTATTGAATTATTTGTATTCTGTTAAGTATTGGTCAGTTGTTATGCTTTATTTACAGAATAGTTGAAACTAGTTTAAGTGGGTAAAGCAAGTTAAAATTTATTTGAGGTGATGTTAGAAATAATTTTGTTATGCATGTTAGTAATTATTTAAAGCTTTGTGTTTGCATTCTTAAATTGATAAAAATTTGTTAGAAAATATTCTGTTAAATACTTGTTTAATCATATTACGTGTCTTACAGAATGTTTGAACCCAACTTAGTGATAAAGAAATTAAGAGTTGTTGATAATGATATCTTTTGGTCAAGCATATGAAAAATTTATCGGAGTTACTTTCTTGCGTAGGAAATTAATAAAACTTGTTGCAAAATATTTTGGTTAAGTTGTGAGTCATTTTGAGCAAGTAGAGTAATATGAGTTGTTGACGTTTATGCTTGGTGTGCATATGGATGACGTCGGTCATTTTTATCAATATGTGATGCATGTGTTGTTTTGCATTTCATGGCATGCTATGACACCGGTCATTTTTAGTTTAAAGTTAATCCTGAATATAACTCAACTTGAATATACCGTTGACTGGGTCATGGTGCCGCTGAATCGAGTTTCTTTCCAGTGCAACCACATTTGCCTTGTGGGAAGGCCTTGATTCGGTCCATTGACACGGCCTCTGGTCGGTGCCTCCATCTAGGGAAGATTATGTCGTGTTTGCCCTGGCCCGGTAAGCACACATAATCTTGTGTGCTCGTTGATGAGATTATGGTACCGAGTCCCCGAGTGGGAGTGTTTTGACCACGACGGTGGTCGGGGTGTCTTTGGTAGACACGGGGCCACCCAGGACCAGCCCGTTGGGGATTTGGGTCGGAGTGGCCGGGAGAGTGCTGTGGCAATGGAGGGGTTTTGTCGGAATGCCGTTGGTCCACTAGAATGGGAATGCGAGGCCATGGGTTCCGTGGTGTGGGTACAGTGTGCTACCTCTGCAGAGTGTATAATCTATCGATAGCCGAGTCCACGGTCACGGACACCTCGTACTATGTCCCACCATGAGTCAACGTTTAATAAAAATTGCACACTAAGCTATGAACTTTGCATTGTCAATGGATGGCAGAAAGGCCATCGAGGTATTTGGGACAAAATGATGGTCGTGGTTGTGATCGCCGTAAGGATCACGAGTTGTTCTTGAGAAAGACCACTATGGTGGTGTGTTTGTGGTCCAGAGATGATCACAGTTGGTAAGCTGTCCTGAGGGACGTTCGGGCTTGATCACATCATGTTGACACATAATGTTGCATTATTAATAATTGGTTAAATATCATGATATTGTTTGCCATTATGATTATTCTTGTTGTGAGCTTGCAAGTACATTCAATGTACTGACCTGGCGTGTCATGCCAGATTTCAGGAAAGTCTTGTTGGAAAGGAGCGTTGTTTGAGTCTAGATCGTGTCCACATCAGTGTCCCTGTGATATGGAGCTTCTGCTACGACGTTATTCCGCTGCCACATAGTTGTTCGAGTCGAGGCCCCTTTATGTTCACTAAATAATGTACATATTGTTCCGCCGCACCGAGTGTGCCGCTTGGTCTCGACCACTGTTGTAATATGAACTCTGTTCCGCTAGCATCAATAAAGCGGTTGTTTTCTGTACCAATATGTTGTGTGTTGCCAGAAGACATGATCTCTGGGCTGGGAATGCAGGGTAAACCAGTCGCTCTGAGCTGGGGTTTGAAAATTTCATGTTTTGACCCTTTTGTGAAATAAATTCGGGATCTGACCCTGGTTTGAAATTTTTTCAGGATTTGACCCTTTTTCCTACCGCCGGGGGGTCTGGCGGTAGGGTTAGACAGCCTACCGCCACGGCCCATGGCGGTAGGGCACTTATCCACGTCAGCACGCGGAAACGGCCGCCGTCCCCCTCCGTCGCACCCTACCGCCAGGGGCCTTGGCGGTAGGCTGTCTAACCCTACCGCCAGACCCCCTGGCGGTAGGGTCTGTGCAGTTATTTGCCCCGAAACCCCTGCGCCCCTGCCCACCCCTCCCCCTCTCCCCCCCCTCGGCAGTTCCTCATTTTCTCCCCCAAGTCGCCCCTCTCTCCCTCTCTCATCTCCTCCACTCCCCCCGGATCTTCACCGATTCTTCACCGTTTTTGCGGATCGAGATGGCCCCGAAGAGAAAACCGTAAGCTCCTCCAATCCCTCCAATTAGTTTTTGCAAACTTGCTTCCGATTCGACGCATTATTTGCTTGAAATCCCTCATATTTTTGAACATAGATTGGATTTTTTTTCACCTAAGATTGATTGTAGTTGTAGTTCTTAGTTCTTTAGTAACTAGTGGTATTGGATATGAACTCTAATCAATAGTTCATATGTTAGTGTGAAGATGAACCCTAGTTCATAATTTGTTTTGTTAAAAAAATTATGATGTAATGTTGATATGAGGATGAAGCCTAGTTTGATGATGCATGTTGATATGATGATATGATCTAGTGTGAAGATGAACCCTAGTTTGATGATGGATGTTGATATGATGATATGAAGATGTTGTTTGGAAAAAATTATTTAAAAATATGATGATATGATGTATGTTGGAGGATTTTTTTTGATATGACGCATGTTGATATGATTTGATCCATCATGTGTAGTAGATGTTGTTGGAGAAATATGCTTAAATTTTTATTTTGATATGATGCATGTCGATATGATTTGAGTTCATTTTTTGTTTATGTATGCTTTATGCTTATGGTGCTTTTGTTTATGAAATTTTATTAAGACGGCCACCTCTTGCGGACAACATCGGCCCACGGTACTCCATGCTGGACTGGGCATTTGTTGGAAATATGCCCTAGAGGCAATAATAAAATGGTTATTATTATATTTCCTTGTTCATGATAATTGTCTATTGTTCATGCTATAATTGTGTTATCCGGAAATCATAATACATGTGTGAATACATAGACCACATCATGTCCCTAGTGAGCCTCTAGTTGACTAGCTCGTTGATCAATAGATGGTTACGGTTTCCTGACCATGGACATTGGATGTCGTTGATAACGGGATTACATCATTAGGAGAATGATGTGATGGACAAGACCCAATCCTAAGCATAGCACAAGATCGTGTAGTTCGTCTGCTAAAGCTTTTCTAATGTCAAAGTATCATTTCCTTAGACCATGAGATTGTGCAACTTCTGGATACCGTAGGAATGCTTTGGGTGTGCCAAACGTCACAACGTAACTGGGTGACTATAAAGGTACACTACGGGTATCCCCGAAAGTATCTGTTAGGTTGGCATGAATCGAGACTGGGATTTGTCACTCCGTATGACGGAGAGGTATCTCTGGGCCCACTCGGTAAGACATCATCGTAATGAGCTCAGTGTGACTAAGGGGTTGGTCACGGGATGATGTGTTATGGAACGAGTACAGAGACTTGCCGTAACGAGATTGAACAAGGTATCGGTATACCGACGATCGAATCTCGGGCAAGTAACGTACCGATTGACAAAGGGAATTGTATATGGGATTGCTTGAATCCTCGACATCATGGTTCATCCGATGAGATCATCGTGGAATGTGTGGGAGCCAACATGGGTATCCAGATCCCGCTGTTGGTTATTGGCTAGAGAGGTGTCTCGGTCATGTGTGCATGATTCCCGAACCCGTAGGGTCTACACACTTAAGGTTCGATGACGCTAGGGTTATAAGGAAGGTTTGTATGTGATTACCGAATGTTGTTCGGAGTCCCGGATGAGATCCTGGACGTCACGAGGAGTTCCGGAATGGTCCGGAGACGAAGATTTATATATGGGAAGTCCTTATTCGGTCGCCGGAAGTGTTCGGGGGTATATCGGTATTGTACCGGGACCACCGAAAGGGTTCCGGGGGTCCACCGGGAGGGTCCACCTGCCCCGGAGGGCCCTATGGGATGAATATAGAGGGGAACCAGCCCCTAGGTGGGCTGGGCGCCAAACCCTCCCTAGGGCCCATGCGCCTAGGGTTGGGGGGAAGCCCAGGAGGGGGCGCCCCCCTTGGCTTGGGGGGCAAGCCTCCCCCCTTGGCCGCCGCCCCCCCTCTAGATCCATCTGGAGGGGGCCGCCCCCCCTCTCCCTTGCCCCTATAAATAGAAGGGGGGTGGGAGGGCAGCCGCACCACATCCAAGGCGCAGCCCCTCCCCTCCCCAACACCTCCTCCTCCTCCGCGTGAGCTTGGCGAAGCCCTGCCGGAGAACTGCCACTCCACCACCACCACGCCGTCGTGCTGCTGTTGGAGCCTTCTACCTCAACCTCTCCCTCCGCCTTGCTGGATCAAGGCGCGGGAGACGTCACCGGGCTGCACGTGTGTTGAACGCGGAGGCACCGTTGTTTGGTGCTTGGATCGGATTCTGCCGCGATCTGAATCGCTACGTGTACGACTCCTCCAACCGCGTTCTTGCAACGCTTCCGCATCGCGATCTTCAAAGGTATGAAGATGCACTCCCCTCTCGTTGCTAGTAAACTCCATAGATTGATCTTGGTGATGCGTAGAAATTTTTTAATTTCTGCAACGATCCCCAACAGTGGCATCATGAGCTAGGTCTATGCGTAGTTTCTATGCACGAGTAGAACACAAGTTGTTGTGGGCGTCGATTTTATCAATTTACTTGCCGTTACTAGTCTTATCTTGATTCGGCGGCATTGTGGGATGAAGCGGCCCGGACCGACCTTACACGTACGCTTACGTGAGACAGGTTCCACCGACTGACATGCACTAGTTGCATAAGGTGGCTAGCAGGTGTCTGTCTCTCCCACTTTAGTCGGATCGGATTCGATGAAAAGGGTCCTTATGAAGGGTAAATAGAAATTGGCATATCACGTTGTGGTTTTGGCGTAGGTAAGAAACGTTCTTGCTAAAACCTATAGCAGCCACGTAAAAATTTGCAACAACAATTAGAGGACGTCTAACTTTTTTTTGCAGCAAGTGTCATGTGATGTGATATGGCCAGAAGGATGTGATGAATGATATATGTGATGTATGAGATTGATCATGTTCTTGTAATAGGAATCACGACTTGCATGTCGATGAGTATGACAACCGGCAGGAGCCATAGGAGTTGTCTTAATTTATTTATGACCTGCGTGTCAACTGGAACGTCATGTAATTACTTTACTTTATTGCTAACCGTTAGCCATAGTAGTAGAAGTAATAGTTGGCGAGACAACTTCATGAAGACACGATGATGGAGATCATGGTGTCATGCCGGTGACGATGATGATCATGGCGCCCCAAAGATGGAGATCAAAAGGAGCAAAAATGATATTGGCCATATCATGTCACTATTTGATTGCATGTGATGTTTATCATGTTTTACATCTTATTTGCTTAGAACGACGGTAGCATAAATAAGATGATCCCTCGCTAAAATTTCAAGAAAGTGTTCCCCCTAACTGTGCATCGTTGCGAAGGTTCGTTGTTCCGAAGCACCACGTGATGATCGGGTGTGATAGGTTCTAACGTTCGCATACAACGGGTGTAAGCCAGATTTACACACGCAATACACTTAGGTTGACTTGACGAGCCTAGCATGTATAGACATGGCCTCGGAACACAAGAGACCGAAAGGTCGAGCATGAGTCGTGTAGCAGATACGATCAACATGAAGATGTTCACCGATGATGACTAGTCTGTCTCACGTGATGATCGGACACGGCCTAGTTGACTCGGATCATGTATCACTTAGATGACTAGAGGGATGTCTGTCTGAGTGGGAGTTCATTAATAATTTGATTAGATGAACTTAATTATCATGAACTTAGTCTAAAACCTTTACAATATCTCTTGTAGATCAAATGGCCCACGCTAATGTCAACCTCAACTTCAACGCGTTCCTAGAGAAAACCAAGCTGAAAGACGATGGTAGCAACTATACGGACTGGGTCCGGAACTTGAGGATCATCCTCATAGCTGGCAAGAAAGCATATGTCCTGGAAGCACCGCTAGGTGAAGCACCCGTCCTAGCAAACCAAGACGTTATGAACGCCTGGCAAACACGTGTTGATGATTACTCCCTGGTTCAGTGCGGCATGCTTTACAGCTTAGAACCGGGGCTCCAAAAGCGTTTCGAGCAGCACGGAACATATGAGATGTTCCAAGAGCTGAAAATGGTTTTCCAAGCTCATGCCCGGGTTGAGAGATATGAAGTCTCCGACAAGTTCTACAGTTGTAAGATGGAGGAGAATAGTTCCGTCAGCGAACACATACTCAAAATGTCTGGGTTGCACAACCGCTTGTCTCAGCTGGGAGTTAATCTCCCGGATGATGCGGTCGTTGACAGAATCCTTCAGTCGCTTCCACCTAGCTACAAGAGCTTTGTGATGAACTTCAATATGCAGGGGATGGAGAAAACCATTCCTGAGGTATATTCGATGCTGAAATCAGCGGAGGTGGATATCAAAAAGGAACATCAAGTGTTGATGGTGAATAAAACCACTAAGTTCAAGAAAGGCAAGAGTAAAAAGAGCTTCAAGAAAGACGGCAAGGGAGTTGCCGCGCCCGGTAAGCAAGCTGCCGGGAAGAAGACAAAGAATGGACCCAAGCCTGAGACTGAGTGCTTTCATTGCAAGGGAAACGGTCACTGGAAGCGGAACTGCCCCAAGTACTTAGCGGACAAGAAGGCCGGCAACACCAAAGGTATATGTGATATACATGTTATTGATGTGTACCTTACCAGTACTCGTAGTAGCTCCTGGGTATTTGATACCGGTGCGGTTACTCATATTTGTAACTCAAAACAGGAGCTGCGGAATAAGCGGAGACTGGCGAAGGATGAGGTGACGATGTGCGTCGGAAATGGTTCCAAGGTCGATGTGATCGCCGTCAACACGCTACCTCTACATTTACCTACGGGATTAGTTTTAAACCTCAATAATTGTTATTTAGTGCCAGCTTTGAGCATGAACATTGTATCTAGATCTCGTTTAATGCGAGATGGCTACTCATTTAAATCCGAGAATAATGGTTGTTCTATTTATATGAGAGATATGTTTTATGGACATGCCCCGCTGGTCAATGGTTTATTCTTAATGAATCTCAAATGTGATGTTACACATATTCATAGTGTGAATGCCAAGAAATGTAAGGTTGATAATGATAGTCCCACATACTTGTGGCACTGCCGCCTTGGTCACATTGGTGTCAAACGCATGAAGAAACTCCATGCAGATGGACTTTTGGAGTCTCTTGATTATGAATCATTTGACACGTGCGAACCATGCCTCATGGGCAAAATGACCAAGACTCCGTTCTCCGGAACAAAGGAGCGAGCAACCAACTTATTGGAAATCATACATACTGATGTGTGCAGTCCAATGAGCGTTGAGGCTCGCGGTGGTTATCGTTATGTTCTCACACTCACTGATGACTTAAGTAGATATGGGCATGTCTACTTAATGAAACACAAGTCTGAGACTTTTGAAAAGTTCAAGGAATTTCAGAGTGAGGTTGAGAATCAACGTGACAGGAAAATAAATTTCTTACGATCAGATCGTGGGGGAGAATATTTGAGTCATGAATTTGGCACGCACTTATGGAAATGTGGAATTGTTTCACGACTCACGCCGCCTGGAACACCTCAGCGTAATGGTGTGTCTGAACATCGTAATCGCACTTTGTTGGACATGGTGCGATCTATGATGTCTCTTACTGACCTACCGCTATCATTTTGGGGATATGCTTTAGAGACTGCCGCATTCACTTTAAATAGGGCTCCGTCGAAATCCGTTGAGACGATACCGTATGAATTATGGTTTGGGAAGAAACCTAAGCTGTCGTTTCTAAAAGTTTGGGGATGCGATGCTTATGTCAAGAAAATTCAACCTGAAAAGCTCGAACCCAAGTCGGAAAAATGCGTCTTCATAGGATACCCGAAGGAAACCATTGGGTATACCTTCTACCTCAGATCTGAAGGCAAGATCTTCGTTGCCAAGAACGGGTCCTTTCTGGAGAAAGAGTTTCTCTCGAAAGAAGTAAGTGGGAGGAAAGTGGAACTTGATGAGATGACTCTTCTCGAACCAGAGAGTAGCGCAGCACAAGAAAATGTTTCTGTGGTGCCTGCACCGACTAGAGAGGAGGTTAATGATGACGATCATGATCAAGTTACCACTGAACTTCGTAGGTCCACAAGGACACGTTCCGCACCAGAGTGGTACGGCAACCCTATCCTGGAAATCATGTTGTTAGACAACGGTGAACCTTCGAACTATGAAGAAGCGATGGCGGGCCCAGATTCCAACAAATGGCTTGAAGCCATGCAATCCGAGATAGGATCCATGTATGAAAACAAAGTATGGACTTTGACAGACTTGCCCGATGATCAACGAGCGATAGAAAATAAATGGATCTTTAAGAAGAAGACGGAGGCGGATGGTAATGTTTGTTGGAAATTTTCCCTAGAGGCAATAATAAATTGGTTATTATTATATTTCCTTTTTCATGATAATCGTTTATTATCTATGCTAGAATTGTATTGATAGGAAACTCAGATACATGTGTGGATACATAGACAACACCATGTCCCTAGTAAGCCTCTAGTTGACTAGCTCGTTGATCAATAGATGGTTACGGTTTCCTGACCATGGACATTGGATGTCGTTGATAACGGGATCACATCATTAGGAGAATGATGTGATGGACAAGACCCAATCCTAAGCCTAGCACAAGATCGTGTAGTTCGTTTGCTAAGAGCTTTTCTAATGTCAAGTATCATTTCCTTAGACCATGAGATTGTGCAACTCCCGGATACCGTAGGAATGCTTTGGGTGTACCAAACGTCACAACGTAACTGGGTGGCTATAAAGGTGCACTACAGGTATCTCCGAAAGTGTCTGTTGGGTTGGCACGAATCGAGACTGGGATTTGTCACTCCGTGTAAACGGAGAGGTATCTATGGGCCCACTCGGTAGGACATCATCATAATGTGCACAATGTGACCAAGGAGTTGATCACGGGATGATGTGTTATGGAATGAGTAAAGAGACTTGCCGGTAACGAGATTGAACAAGGTATCGGGATACCGACGATCGAATCTCGGGCAAGTAACATACCGATAGACAAAGGGAATTGTATACGGGATTGATTGAATCCTCGACATCGTGGTTCATCCGATGAGATCATCGAGGAGCATGTGGGAGCCAACATGGGTATCCAGATCCCGCTGTTGGTTATTGACCGGAGAGTCGTCTCGGTCATGTCTGCGTGTCTCCCGAACCCGTAGGGTCTACACACTTAAGGTTCGGTGATGCTAGGGTTGTAGAGATATTAGTATGCGGTAACCCGAAAGTTGTTTGGAGTCACGGATGAGATCCCGGACGTCATGAGGAGTTCCGGAATGGTCCGGAGGTGAAGAATTATATATAGTAAGTCCAGTTTCGGCCACCGGGAAAGTTTCGGGGGTTATCGGTATTTTACCGGGACCACCGGAAGGGTCCCGGGGATCCACCGGGTGGGGCCACCTATCCCGGAGGGCCCCATGGGCTGAAGTGGGAGGGGAACCAGCCCCTAGTAGGCTGGTGTGCCCCCCATGTGCCTCCCCTGCGCCTAGGGTTCGAAACCCTGGGGGTGGGGGGCGCCCCACCTGGCTTGGGGGGCAAGTTTCCCCCCTTGGCCGCTGCCCCCCCTTGTAGATGGGATCTCCAGGACCGGTACCCCCCAAGGGGCCTATATATAGTGGGGGGAGGGAGGGCAGCAGTACCCTAGCCCCTGGCGCCTCCCTCTCCCTCCCGTGACACCTCTCCCTCCCGTTAGTGCTTGGCGAAGCCCTGCCGGGATCCCCGCTACTTCCACCACCACGCCGTCGTGCTGCTGGATCACCATCAACCTCTCCTCCCCCCTTGCTGGATCAATAAGGAGGAGACGTCGCGGCTCCGTACGTGTGTTGAACGCAGAGGTGGCGTCCGTTCGGCGCTAGGATCATCGGTGATTTGGATCACGACGAGTACGACTCCATCAACCCCGTTCTCTTGAACGCTTCCGCGCGCGATCTACAAGGGTATGTAGATGCACTCCCCTCTATCTCGTTGCTAGATGGCTCCATAGATTGATCTTGGTGATACGTAGAAAATTTTAAATTTTTGCTACGTTCCCCAACAGTGGCATCATGAGCTAGGTGTATGCGTAGTTTCTATGCACGAGTAGAACACAAAGTAGTTGTGGGCATCGATTTTGTCAATTTACTTGCCGTTACTAGTCTTATCTTGATTCGGCGGCATCGTGGGATGAAGCGGCCCGGACCGACCTTACACGTACACTTACGTGAGACAGGTTCCACCGACTGACATGCACTAGTTGCATAAGGTGGCTAGCGGGTGTCTGTCTCTCCCACTTTAGTCGGATCAGATTCGATGAAAAGGGTCCTTATGAAGGGTAAATAGAAATTGGCATATCACGTTGTGGCTTTTGCGTAGGTAAGAAACGTTCTTGCTAGAATCCCATAGCAGCCACGTAAAACATGCAACAACAGTTAGAGGACGTCTAACTTGTTTTTGCAGGGTATGCTATGTGATGTGATATGGCCAAAAGGATGTGATGAATGATATATGTGATGTATGAGATTGATCATGTTCTTGTAATAGGAATCACGACTTGCATGTCGATGAGTATGACAACCGGCAGGAGCCATAGGAGTTGTCTTAATTTATTGTATGACCTGCGTGTCAATGAAAACGCCATGTAATTACTTTACTTTATTGCTAACCGTTAGCCATAGTAGTAGAAGCAATAGTTGGCGAGACAACTTCATGAAGACACGATGATGGGGATCATGATGATGGAGATCATGGTGTCATGCCGGTGACGAAGGTGATCATGCCGCGCCTCGAAGATGGAGATCAAAGGCGCAAGATGATATTGGCCATATCACGTCACTTTATGATTTACATATGATGTTTGTCATATTTACATCTTATTTGCTTAGAACGACGGTAGCATAAATAAGATGATCCCTCACTAAAATAACAAGAGAAGTGTTCCCCCTAACTGTGCATCGTTGCGAAGGTTCGTTGTTTCGAAGCACCACGTGATGATCGGGTGTGATAGATTCTAACGTTCGAATACAACGGGTGTTGACGAGCCTAGCATGTACAGACATGGCCTCGGAACACATGCGAAACACTTAGGTTGACTTGACGAGCCTAGCATGTACAGACATGGCCTCGGAACACAAGAGATCGAAAGGTCGAACATGAGTCGTATAGTAGATGCGATCAACATGGAGATGTTTCCGATGATGACTAGTCCGTCTCACGTGATGATCGGACACGGCCTAGTTTGACTCGGATCATGTATCACTTAGATGACTAGAGGGATGTCTATCTAAGTGGGAGTTCATTAATCAGATGAACTTAATTATCATGAACATAGTCAAAAGGTCTTTGCAAATTATATCATAGCTTGCGCTTTAGTTCTACTGTTTAAGATATGTTCCTAGAGAAAATTTAGTTGAAAGTTGGTAGTAGCACTTATGCGGACTAGGTCCGTAAACTGAGGATTGTCCTCATTGCTGCACAGAAGGCTTATGTCCTTAATGCACCGCTCGGTGTGCTGAACCTCAGCGTCGTCTGTAGATGTTGCGAAACATCTGACATACACGTTTTGATGACTACGTGATAGTTCAGTGCGTAATGCTAACGGTTTAGAATTTGGGCACCAAAGACGTTTTGAAACGTCGCAGAACATATGAGATGTTCCGAAGACTGAAATTGGGATTTCAGACTAGTGCCCACTTCAAGAGGTATGAGACCTCTGACAAGTTTCTTAAGCCTGCAAAGAAAGGGAGAAAAGCTCAATCGTTGAGCATGTGCTCAGATTGTCTGAGTACTACAATCACTTGAATCGAGTGGGAGTTAATCTTCCAGATGAGATAGTGATGGTTCTCCATAGTCACTGCCACCAAGCTATTAGAGCTTCGTGATGAACTATAACATATCAGGGATAGACATGATGATCCTTGAGCAACTCGCGATGTTTGACACCGCGAAAGTAGAAATCAAGAAGGAGCATCAATTGTTGATGGTTAGTAAAACCACTAGTTTTTAGAAGGGCAAGGGCAAAAGGGATACTTCATGAAACAGCAAATCATTTGCTGCTCTAGTGAAGAATCCCAAGGTTGAACCCAAACCCGAGACTAAGTGCTTCTGTAATGAGGGGAGCGGTCACTGAAGCAGAACTACCCTAGACACTTGGTAGATGAGAAGGCAGGCAAGGTCGACAGAAGTATATTGGATATACATTATATGAATGTGTACTTTACTAGTACTCCTAGCAGCACCAGGGTATTAGATACCGGTTCGGTTGCTAAGTGTTAGTAACTCGAAATAAAAGCTGCAGAATAAACGGAGACTAGCTAAAGGTGAGATGACGATATGTGTTGGAAGTGTTTCCAAGGTTGATGTGATCAAGCATCGCATGCTCCCTCTACCATTGAGATTGGTGTTAAACCTAGATAATTGTTATTTGGTGTTTGCGTTGAGCATAAACATGATTGGATTATGTTTATCGCAATACGGTTATTCATTTAAGGAGAATAATGGTTACTCTGTTTATTTGAATAATACCTTCAATGGTCTTGCACCTAAAATGAATCTCGATCGCAGTGATACACATGTTCGTGCCAAAAGACATAAAATAGTAATGATAGTACCACATACTTGTGGCACTGCCACTTGAGTCATATTGGTATAAAACGCATGAAGAAGCTCCATGTTGATGGATCTTTGGACTCGCTCGTTTTTGAAAAGATTGAGACATGCGAACCATGTCTATTGGTATATATGCATGAAGAAACTCCATGCAGATGGATCGTTTGGACTCACTTGATTTTGAATCACTTGAGACATGCAAATCATACACATGGGCAAGTTGACTGAAAGGCCTCGTTTTCAGTAAGATGGAACAAGAGAGCAACTTGTTGGAAGTAATACATTTTGATGTATGCAGTCCAATGAGTGCTGAGGCATGCAGTGGATATCGTTATGTTCTTACTTCACAGATGATATGAGTAGATGCTGAGTGTATTTACTTGATGAAACACAAGTCTGAATTATTGAAAGGTTCAAGTAATTTCAGAGTGAAGTTGAAGATCGTCGTGACAAGAGGATAAAATGTCTATGATATGATCATAGAGATATCTGAGTTACGAGTTTGGCACACAATTAAGACATTGTGGAAAGTGTTTCACAATTAATACCGCCTGGAACACCACAGTGTGATGGTGTGTCCGAACATCATAACTGCACCCTATTGGATATGGTGCATACCATGATGTCTCTTATCGAATTACCACTATCGTTTATGGGTTAGGCATTAGAGACAACCGCATTCACTTTAAAAGGGGCACCACGCAATTCCGTTGAGACGACACCGTTTAGAGAAACCTAAGTTGTCGTTTCTTAAAAGTTTGGGGCTGCGATGCTTATGTGAAAAAGTTTCAAGCTGATAAGCTCGAACCCAAAGCGGATAAATGCATCTTCATAGAAAACCCAAAATAGTTGGGTATACCTCCTATTTCAGATCTGGAAGCAAAAGTAATTGCTTCTAGAAATGAGTCCTTTCTCGAGGAAAAGTTTCTCTCGAAAGAATTGAGTGGGAGGATGGTGGAGACTTGATGAGGTTATTGAACCATAACTTCAACTAGTGTGTAGCAAGGCACAGGAAGTTGTTCCTGTGGCACCTACACCAATTGAAGTGGAAGCTTATGATAGTGATCACGAAACTTCGGATCAAGTCACTACCAAACCTCGTAGGACGACGAGGATGCGTACTACTTCAGAGTAATGCGTGATCCTGTCTTGGAAGTCATGTTGCTAGACAACAATGAACCTACGAGCTATGGAGAAGCGATGGTGGGCCCATATTCCGACAAATGGTTAGAAGCCATGAAATCCGAGATAGGATCCATGTATCAGAACAAAGCATGGACTTTGGTGAACTTGCCCGATGATCGGCAAGCCATTGAGATAAATGGATCTTTAAGAAGAAGACGGACGTGGATGGTAAGGTTACCGTCTATGGATCTCGACTTGTGGCAAAGAGTATTTTCACAAGTTAGAGGAGTTGACTACGATGAGATTTTCTCATCCGTAGCGATGCTTAAGTCCGTCGGAATCATGTTAGCATTAGCTGCATTTATGAAATCTGGCAGATGGATGTCAAAAACAAGTTTCCTTACCAGTTTTCGTAAGGAAAGGTTGTATGTGATACAATCAGAAAGGTTTTGTCGATCCTAAGGATGCTAAAAGGTATGCTAGCTCCAGCGATCCTTCCATGGATTAGAGCAAGCATCTCGGAGTCAGAATATACGCTTTGATGGAGTGATCAAAGTTTTTGGGTTTATACAAAGTTTGTTAGAAACTTGTATTCACAATAAAGTGAGTGGGAACGCTACAACATTCCTGATAAGTATATGTGAATGACATATTGTTGATCCGAAATGATGTAGAATTTCTGGAAAGCATAAAGGGTTGTTTGAAAGGAGTTTTTCAAAGGAAGACCTGGATAAAGCTGCTTACATATTGGGCATCAAGATCTATAGAGATAGATCAAGACGCATGATGATACTTTCAAATGAATACATACCGTGACAAGTTTTTTGAAGGAGTTCAAAAATTGATCACCAAAGAAGGAGTTCTTGGCTGTGTTACAAGGTGTGAGTATTGAGTAAGACTCAAGACCTGACCACAGCAGAAGAGAGAGAAAGGACAAAGGTCGTCCCCTATGCTTTAGACGTAGGCTCTACAGTATGCTATGTTGTGTACCGCACATGAAGTGTGCCTTGCCATGAGTTGGTCAAGGGGTACAATAGTGATCCGGGAATGGATCACATGACAGCGGTCGAACTTATCCTTAGTATCTAGTGGACTAAGGAATTTTCTCGATTATGGAGGTGAAAAGGAGTTCGTCGTAAAGGGTTACGTCGATGCGAACTTTGACACTAATCCGGATGACTCTGAGTAGTAGACCGGATTCGTATAGTAGAGCAGTTATTTGAAATGGCTCCAAGTAGCGCGTGGTAGCATCCACAAGATGACATAGATATTCGTAAAGCACACACGGATCTGAAAGGTTCAGACCCGTTGACTAATAACCTCTCTCACAAGCATAACATGATCAAACCAGAACTCATTGAGTTAATCACATAGTGATGTTTACTAGATTGTTGACTCTAGTAAACTCTTTGGATGTTGGTCACATGGTGATGTGACCTGTGAGTGTTAATCACATGGTGATGTGAACTAGATTATTGACTCTAGTGCAAGTGGGAGACTGTTGCAAATATGCCCTAGAGGCAATAATAAATTGGTTATTATTATATTTCCTTGTTCATGATAATCGTTTATTATCCATGCTAGAATTGTATTGATAGGAAACTCAGATACATGTGTGGATACATAGACAACACCATGTCCCTAGTAAGCCTCTAGTTGACTAGCTCGTTGATCAATAGATGGTTACGGTTTCCTGACCATGGACATTGGATGTCGTTGATAATGGGATCACATCATTAGGAGAATGATGTGATGGACAAGACCCAATCCTAAGCCTAGCACAAGATCGTGTAGTTCGTTTGCTAAGAGATTTTCTAATGTCAAGTATCATTTCCTTAGACCATGAGATTGTGCAACTCCCGGATACCGTAGGAATGCTTTGGGTGTACCAAACGTCACAACGTAACTGGGTGGCTATAAAGGTGCACTACAGGTATCTCCGAAAGTGTCTGTTGGGTTGGCACGAATCGAGACTGGGATTTTTCACTCCGTGTAAACGGAGAGGTATCTCTGGGCCCACTCGGTAGGACATCATCATAATATGCACAATGTGACCAAGGAGTTGATCACGGGATGATGTGTTACGGAACGAGTAAAGAGAGTTGCCGGTAACGAGATTGAACAAGGTATCGGGATACCGACGATCGAATCTCGGGCAAGTAACATACCGATAGACAAAGGGAATTGTATACGGGATTGATTGAATCCTCGACATCGTGGTTCATCCGATGAGATCATCGAGGAGCATGTGGGAGCCAACATGGGTATCCAGATCCCGCTGTTGGTTATTGACCGGAGAGTCGTCTCGGTCATGTCTGCGTGTCTCCCGAACCCGTAGGGTCTACACACTTAAGGTTCGGTGACGCTAGGGTTGTAGAGATATTAGTATGCGGTAACCCGAAAGTTGTTTGGAGTCCCGGATGAGATCCCGGACGTCATGAGGAGTTCCGGAATGGTCCGGAGGTGAAGAATTATATATAGTAAGTCCAGTTTCGGCCACCGGGAAAGTTTCGGGGGTCACCGGTATTGTACCGGGACCACCGGAAGGGTCCCGGGGATCCACCGGGTGGGTCCACCTATCCCGGAGGGCCCCATGGGCTGAAGTGGGAAGGGAACCAGCCCCTAGTGGGCTGGGGCGCCCCCCATGGGCCTCCCCCTGCGCCTAGGCTTCGAAACCCTGGGGGTGGGGGCGCCCCACCTGGCTTGGGGGGCAAGTTTCCCCCATTGGCCGCTGCCCCCCTTGTAGATGGGATCTCCAGGACCGGTGCCCCCCCAGGGGGCCTATATATAGTGGGGGGAGGGAGGGCAGCAGTACCCTAGCCCCTGGCGCCTCCCTCTCCCTCCCGTGACACCTCTCCCTCCCGTTAGTGCTTGGCGAAGCCCTGCCGGGATCCCCGCTACTTCCACCACCACGCCGTCGTGCTGCTGGATCTCCATCAACCTCTCCTTCCCCCTTGCTGGATCAAGAAGGAGGAGACGTCGCTGCTCTGTATGTGTGTTGAACGCGGAGGTGCCGTCCGTTCGGCGCTAGGATCATCGGTGATTTGGATCACGACGAGTACGACTCCATCAACCCCGTTCTCTTGAACGCTTCCGCGCGCGATCTACAAGGGTATGTAGATGCACTCTCCTCTATCTCGTTGCTAGATGACTCCATAGATTGATCTTGGTGATACGTAGAAAATTTTAAATTTCTGCTACGTTCCCCAACAATGTTACCATCTATAAAGCTCGACTTGTCGCTAAGGGTTATCGGCAAGTTCAAGGGGTTGACTACGATGAGACTTTCTCACCCGTTGCGAAGCTGAAGTCCGTCCGAATCATGTTAGCAATTGCCGCGTTCTATGATTATGAGATATGGCAAATGGACGTCAAAACGGCATTCCTTAATGGTTTCCCTAAGGAAGAATTGTATATGATGCAGCCGGAAGGTTTTGTCGATCCTAAGAATGCTGACAATGTGTGCAAGCTCCAACGCTCAATCTATGGGCTGGTGCAAGCATCTCGGAGTTGGAACATTCGCTTTGATGAGATGATCAAAGCGTTTGGGTTTACGCAGACTTATGGAGAAGCCTGTGTTTACAAGAAAGTGAGTGGGAGCTCTGTAGCGTTTCTCATATTATATGTGGATGACATACTATTGATGGGAAATGATATAGAATTCTTGGAAAGCATAAAGGCCTACTTGAATAAGTGTTTTTTAAAGAAGGACCTTGGAGAAGCTGCTTATATATTAGGCATCAAGATCTATAGAGATAGATCGAGACGCCTCATTGGTCTTTCACAAAGCACGTACCTTGACAAGATATTGAAGAAGTTCAATATGGATCAGTCCAAGAAGGGGTTCTTGCCTGTATTGCAAGGTGTGAGATTGAGCACGGCTCAATGCCCAACCTGTTGGGGATCGTAGCAGAATTTTAAAATTTCCTACGCATCACCAAGATCCATCTATGGAGTATACTAGCAACGAGGGGAAATGAGTGCATCTACATACCCTTGTAGATCGCGAGCGGAAGCGTTTAAGTGAACGGGGTTGATGCAGTCGTACTCGCCGTGATCCAAATCACCGATGACCAAGTGCCGAACGGACGGCACCTCCGCATTCAACACACGTACGGAGCAGCGACGTCTCCTCCTTCTTGATCCAGCAAGGGGGAAGGAGAGGTTGATGGAGATCCAGCAGCACGACGGCGTGGTGGTGGAAGTAGCGGGGATCTCGGCAGGGCTTCGCCAAGCTTCTGCGAGAGGGAGAGGTGTTGCAGGGGGAGAGGGAGGCGCCAGGGGCTGTGGTGCTACTGCCCTCCCTCCTCCCACTATATATAGGCCCCCTGGGGGGCGCCGGCCCTGGATCCCATCTACAAGGGGGGGCAGCGGCCAGGGGGGAAACTTGCCCCCCAAGTTAGGTGGGGCGCCCCCCACCCGTAGGGTTTCCAACCCTAGGCGCAGGGGGAGGCCCATGGGGGGCGCCCCAGCCCACTAGGGGCTGGTTCCCTTCCCACTTCAGCCCATGGGGCCCTCCGGGATAGGTGGACCCACCCGGTGGACCCCCGGGACCCTTCCGGTGGTCCCGGTACAATACCGGTGACCCCCGAAACTTTCCAGGTGGACGAAACTTGACTTCCTATATATAATTCTTCAACTCCGGACCATTTCGGAACTCCTCGTGACGTCCGGGATCTCATCCGGGACTCCGAACAACTTTCGGGTTTCCGCATACTAATATCTCTACAACCCTAGCGTCACCGAACCTTAAGTGTGTAGACCCTACGGGTTCGGCAGACATGCAGACATGACCGAGACGCCTCTCCGGTCAATAACCAACAGCGGGATCTGGATACCCATGTTGGCTCCCACATGTTCCACGATGATCTCGTCAGATGAACCACGATGTCGAGGAATCAATCCCGTATACAATTCCCTTTGTCAATCGGTACGTTACTTGCCCGAGATTCGATCGTCGGTATCCCAGTACCTTGTTCAATCTCGTTACCGGCAAGTCACTTTACTCATACCGTAATGCATGATCCCATGGCTAACTCCTTAGTCACCTTGAGCTCATTATGATGATGCATTACTGAGTGGGCCCAGAGATACCTCTCCGTCATACGGAGTGACAAATCCCAGTCTCGATCCGTGCCAACTCAACAAACACTTTCGGAGATACCCGTAGTGTACCTTTATAGTCACCCAGTTACGTTGTGACGTTTGGCACACCCAAAGCACTCCTACGGTATCCGGGAGTTGCACGATCTCATGGTCTAAGGAAATGATACTTGACATTGGAAAAGCTCTAGCAAACGAACTACACGATCTTTTGTGCTATGCTTAGGATTGGGTCTTGTCCATCACATCATTCTCCTAATGATGTGATCCCGTTATCAACAACATCCAATGTCCATGGTCAGGAAACCGTAACCATCTATTGATCAACGAGCTAGTCAACTAGAGGCTTACTAGGGACATGGTGTTGTCTATGTATCCACACATGTATCTGAGTTTCCTATCAATACAATTCTAGCATGGATAATAAACGATTATCATGAACAAGGAAATATAATAATAACCAATTTATTATTGCCTCTAGGGCATATTTCCAACAGTCTCCCACTTGCACTAGAGTCAATAATCTAGTTCACATCACCATGTGATTAACACTCACAGGTCACATCACCATGTGACCAACATCTAAAGAGTTTACTAGAGTCAACAATCTAGTTCACATCACTATGTGATTAACACTCAATGAGTTCTGGTTTGATCATGTTATGCTTGTGAGAGAGGTTATTAGTCAACGGGTCTGAACCTTTCAGATCCGTGTGTGCCTTACGAATATCTATGTCATCTTGTGGATGCTACCTCGCGCTACTTGGAGCCATTTCAAATAACTGCTCTACTATACGAATCCGGTTTACTACTCAGAGTCATCCGGATTAGTGTCAAAGTTCGCATCGACGTAACCCTTTACGACGAACTCCTTTTCACCTCCATAATCAAGAAAATTCCTTAGTCCACTAGATACTAAGGATAAGTTCGACCGCTGTCATGTGATCCATTCCCGGATCACTATTGTACCCCTTGACCAACTCATGGCAAGGCACACTTCATGTGCGGTACACAGCATAGCATACTGTAGAGCCTACGTCTAAAGCATAGGGGACGACCTTCGTCCTTTCTCTCTCTTCTGCTGTGGTCAGGTCTTGAGTCTTACTCAATACTCACACCTTGTAACACAGCCAAGAACTCCTTCTTTGCTGATATACTTTGAACTCTTTCAAAATCATGTCAAGGTGTGCGTTCTTTGAAAGTATCATTGGGCGTCTTGATCTATCTCTAGAGATCTTGATGCCCAATATGTAAGCAGCTTTATCCAGGTCTTCCTTTGAAAAACTCCTTTCAAACAACCCTTTATGCTTTCCAGAAATTCTACATCATTTCGGATCAACAATGTGTCATTCACATATACTTATCAGAAATGTTGTAGCGCTCCCACTCACTTTATTGAAAATACAAGTTTCTCACAAACTTTGTATAAACCCAAAAACTTTGATCACTCCATCAAAGCGTATATTCTGACTCCGAGATGCTTGCTCTAATCCATGGAAGGATCGCTGGAGCTAGCATACCTTTTAGCATCCTTAGGATCAACAAAACCTTTATGATTGTATCACATACAACCTTTCCTTACGAAAACTGGTAAGGAAACTTGTTTTGACATCCATCTGCCAGATTTCATAAATGCAGCTAATGCTAACATGATTCCGACGGACTTAAGCATCGATACGGATGAGAAAATCTCATCGTAGTCAACTCCTTGAATCTTGTGAAAATACTCTTTGCCACAAGTCGAGCTTCATAGACGGTAACATTACCGTCCATGTCTGTCTTCTTCTTAAAGATCCATTTATCTCAATGGCTTGCCGATCATTGGGCAAGTTCACCAAAGTCCGTGCTTTGTTCTGATACATGGATCCTATCACGGATTTCATGGCTTCTAACCATTTGTCGGAATATGGGCCCACCATCGCTTCTCCATAGCTCGTAGGTTCAGTATTGTCTAACAACATGATATCTAAGACAGGATTACCGTACCACTCAGGAGTAGTACATATCCTTGTCGACCTACGAGGTTTGGTAGTGACTTGATACGAAGTTTCATGATCACTATCATAAGCTTCCACTTCAATTGGTGTAGGTGCCACAGGAACAACTTCTTGTGCCCTGCTACACATTGGTTGAAGTCATGGTTCAATAACCTCATCAAGTCTCCACCTTCCTCCCACTCAATTCTTTCGAGAGAAACTTTTCCTCGAGAAAGGACCCGTTTCTAGAAGCAATTACTTTTGCTTCCAGATCTGAAATAGGAGGTATACCCAACTGTTTTGGGTATTCTATGAAGATGCATTTATCCGTTTTGGGTTCGAGCTTATCAGCCTGAAACTTTTTCACATAAGCATCGCAGCCCCAAACTTTTAAGAAACGACAACTCAGGTTTCTCTAAATGGTGTCGTCTCAACGGAATTGCGTGGTGCCCTATTTAAAGTGAATGCGGTTGTCTCTAATGCCTAACCTATAAACGATAGTGGTAATTCGATAAGAGACATCATGGCATGCACCATATCCAATAGGGTGCAGTTATGATGTTCGGACACACCATCACACTGTGGTGTTCCAGGCGGTATTAATTGTGAAACACTTTCCACAATGTCTTAATTGTGTGCCGAACTCGTAACTCAGATACTCATCTCTATGATCATATCACAGACATTTTATCCTCTTGTCACGACGATCTTCAACTTCACTCTGAAATTACTTGAACCTTTCAATAATTCAGACTTGAGTTTCATCAAGTAAATACACTCAGCATCTACTCAAATCATCTGTGAAGTAAGAACATAACGATATCCACTGCATGCCTCAGCACTCATTGGACTGCATACATCAAAATGTATTACTTCCAATAAGTTGCTCTCTTGTTCCATCTTACTGAAAACGAGGCCTTTCAGTCATCTTGCCCATGTGGTATGATTTGCATGTCTCAAGTGATTCAAAATCAAGTGAGTCCAAACGATCCATCTGCATGGAGTTTCTTCATGCATATATACCAATAGACATGGTTCGCATGTCTCAATCTTTTCAAAAACGACTGAGTCCAAAGATCCATCTACATGGAGCTTCTTCATGCGTTCTATACCAATATGACTCAAATGGCAGTGCCACAAGTATGTGGTACTATCATTACTATTTTATATCTTTTGGCACGAACATGTGTATCACTGCGATCGAGATTCAGTTTAGGTGCAAGACCATTGAAGGTATTATTCAAATAAACAGAGTAACCATTATTCTCCTTAAATGAATAACCGTATTGTGATAAACATAATCCAATCATGTTTATGCTCAACGCAAACACCAATCTCGATGGTAGAGGGAGCATGTGATGCTTGATCACATCAACCTTGGAAACACTTCCAACACACATCGTCATCTCACCTTTAGCTAGTCTCCATTTATTCCGCAACTTTTATTTCGAGTTACTAACACTTAGCAACCGAACCGGTATCTAATACCCTAGTGCTGCTAGGAGTACTAGTAAAGTACACATTCATATAATGTATATCCAATATACTTCTGTCGACCTTGCCTGCCTTCTCATCTACCAAGTATCCAGGGTAGTTCTGCTTCAGTGACCGTTCCCCTCATTACAGGAGCACTTAGTCTCGGGTTTGGGTTTAACCTTGGGATTCTTCGCTAGAGCAGCAAATGATTTGCTGTTTCATGAAGTATCCCTTCTTCCCTTGCCCTTCTTGAAACTAGTGGTTTTACTAACCATCAACAATTGATGCTCCTATTTGATTTCTACTTTTGCGGTGTCAAACATTGCGAATAGCTCAAGGATCATCATATCTATCCCTGATATGTTATAGTTCATCACGAAGCTCTAATAGCTTGGTGGCAGTGACTATGGAGAACCATCACTATCTCATCTGGAAGATTAACTCCCACTCGATTCAAGCGATTGTGGTACTCAGACAATCTGAGCACATGCTCAACGATTGAGTTCTTCTCCCTTAGTTTGCAGGCTTAAGAAACTTGTCAGAGGTCTCATACCTCTTGACGTGGGCACTAGTCTGAAATCCCAATTTCAGTCTTCGGAACATCTCATATGTTATGCGATGTTTCAAAACGTCTTTGGTGCCACAATTCTAAACCGTTAGCACTACGCACTGAACTATCACGTAGTCATCAAAACGTGTATGTCAGATGTTTCGCAACATCTACAGACGACGCTGAGGTTCAGCACACCGAGCGGTGCATTAAGGACATAAGCCTTCTGTGCAGCAATGAGGACAATCCTCAGTTCACGGACCCAGTCCGCATAATTGCTACTATCAACTTTCAACTAAATTTTCTCTAGGAACATATTTTAAACAGTAGAACTAAAGCGTAAGCTATGGCATAATTTGCAAAGACCTTTTGACTATGTTCATGATAATGAAGTTCATCTGATTAATGAACTCCCACTTAGATAGACATCCCTCTAGTCATCTAAGTGATACATGATCCGAGTCAAACTAGGCCATGTCCGATCATCACGTGAGACGGACTAGTCATCATCGGTGAACATCTCCATGTTGATCGCATCTACTATACGACTCATGTTCGACCTTTCGATCTCTTGTGTTCCGAGGCCATGTCTGTACATGCTAGGCTCGTCAAGTCAACCTAAGTGTTTCGCATGTGTTCCGAGGCCATGTCTGTACATGCTAGGCTCGTCAACACCCATTGTATTCGAACGTTAGAATCTATCACACCCGATCATCACGTGGTGCTTCGAAACAACGAACCTTCGCAACGGTGCACAGTTAGGGGGAACACATCTCTTGAAATTTTAGTGAGGGATCATCTTATTTATGCTACCGTCGTTCTAAGCAAATAAGATGTAAACATGATAAACATCACATGCAATCAAATAGTAACATGATATGACCAATATCATTTTGCTCCTTTGATCTCCATCTTCCGGGTGCCATGATCATCTTCGTCACCGGCATGACACCATGATCTCCATCATCATGATCTCCATCATCGTGTCTTCATGAAGTTGTCACGCCACCGATTACTTCTACTTCTATGGCTAACGCGTTTAGCAATAAAGTAAAGTAATTACATGGCGTTTTCATTGACATGCAGGTCATACAAAAAATAAAGACAACTCCTATGGCTCCTGCCGGTTGTCATACTCATCGACATGCAAGTCGTGATTCCTATTACAAGAATATGATCAATCTCATACATCACATATATCATTCATCACATCTTCTGGCCATATCACATCACAAGGCACATGCTGCAAAAACAAGTTAGACGTCCTCTAATTGTTGTTGCAAGTTTTTTTTACGTGGCTTGTATAGGTTTCTAGCAAGAACGTTTCTTACCTACGTAAAACCACAACGTGATATGCCAATTTCTATTTACCCTTCATAAGGACCCTTTTCATCGAATCCGTTCCGACTAAAGTGGGAGAGACAGACACCCGCTAGCCACCTTATGCAACTAGTGCATGTCAGTAGGTGGAACCTGTCTCACGTAAGCGTACGTGTAAGGTCGGTCCGGGCCGCTTCATCCCACAATACCGCCGAAACAAGATAAGACTAGTAGTGGCAAGAAAAATTGACAACATCTACGCCCACAACTGCTTTGTGTTCTACTCGTGCATAGTAACTACGCATAGGCCTGCTGATACCACTGTTGGGGATCGTAGCAGAATTTTAAAATTTCCTACGCATCACCAAGATCCATCTATGGAGTATACTAGCAACGAGGGGAAAGGAGTGCATCTACATACCCTTGTAGATCGCGAGCGGAAGCGTTCAAGTGAACGGGGTTGATGGAGTCGTACTCGCCGTGATCCAAATCACCGATGACCGAGTGCCGAATGGACAGCACCTCCGCGTTCAGCACACGTACGGAGCAGCGATGTCTCCTCCTTCTTGATCCAGCAAGGGGGAAGGAGAGGTTGATGGAGATCCAGCAGCACGACGGCGTGGTGGTGGAAGTAGCGGGGATCTCGGCAGGGCTTCGCCAAGCTTCTGCGAGAGGGAGAGGTGTTGCAGGGGGAGAGGGAGGCGCCAGGGGCTGTGGTGCTGCTGCCCTCCCTCCCCCCATTATATATGGGCCCCCTGGGGGGCGCCGGCCCTGGATCCCATCTACAAGGGGGGCGGCCAGGGGGGAAACTTGCCCCCCAAGTCAGGTGGGGCGCCCCCCACCCCTAGGGTTTCCAACCCTAGGCGCAGGGGGAGGCCCATGGGGGGCGCCCCAGCCCACTAGGGGCTGGTTCCCTTCCCACTTCAGCCCATGGAGCCCTCCGGGATAGGTGGCCCCACCCGGTGGACCCCCGGGACCCTTCTGGTGGTCCCGGTACAATACCGGTGACCCCCGAAACTTTCCCGGTGGCCGAAACTTGACTTCCTATATATAATTCTTCACCTCCGGACCATTCCGGAACTCCTCGTGACGTCCGGGATCTCATCCGGGACTCCGAACAACTTTCGGGTTTCCGCATACTAATTTCTCTACAACCCTAGCGTCATCGAACCTTAAGTGTGTAGACCCTACGGGTTCGGGAGACATGCAGACATGACCGAGACACCTCTCCGGTCAATAACCAACAGCGGGATCTGGATACCCATGTTGGCTCCCACATGTTCCACGATGATCTCATCGGATGAACCACGATGTCGAGGAATCAATCCCGTATACAATTCCCTTTGTCAATCGGTACGTCACTTGCCCGAGATTCGATCGTCGGTATCCCAATACCTTGTTCAATCTCGTTACCGGCAAGTCACTTTACTCGTACCGTAAAGCATGATCCCGTGGCTAACTCCTTAGTCACCTTGAGCTCATTATGATGATGCATTACCGAGTGGGCCCAGAGATACCTCTCCGTCATACGGAGTGACAAATCCCAGTCTCGATCCGTGCCAACTCAACAAACACTTTCGGAGATACCCGTAGTGTACCTTTATAGTCACCCAGTTACGTTGTGACGTTTGGCACACCCAAAGCACTCCTACGGTATCCGGGAGTTGCACGATCTCATGGTCTAAGGAAATGATACTTGACATTGGAAAAGCTCTAGCAAACGAACTACACGATCTTTTGTGCTATGCTTAGGATTGGGTCTTGTCCATCACATCATTCTCCTAATGATGTGATCCCGTTATCAACGACATCCAATGTCCATGGTCAGGAAACCGTAACCATCTATTGATCAACGAGCTAGTCAACTAGAGGCTTACTAGGGACATGGTGTTGTCTATGTATCCACACATGTATCTGAGTTTCCTATCAATACAATTCTAGCATGGATAATAAACGATTATCATGAACAAGGAAATATAATAATAACCAATTTATTATTGCCTCTAGGGCATATTTCCAACACGACCATGGCAGAAGATAGAGAAAAGATGAGTGTCATCCCCTATGCCTCGGCCATAGGGTCTATTATGTATGCCATGCTGTGTACCAGACCTGATGTAAACCTTGTTATAAGTTTGGTAGGAAGGTACCAAAGTAATCCCGGAATGGAACACTGGACAGCGGTCAAGAATATCCTGAAGTACCTGAAAAGGACTAAGGATATGTTTCTCGTTTATGGAGGTGACGAAGAGCTCATCGTAAAGGGTTACGTCGACGCTAGCTTCGACACAGATCTGGATGACTCTAAGTCACAAACCAGATACGTATATATTTTGAATGGTGGGGCAGTCAGCTGGTGCAGTTGCAAGCAAAGCGTCGTGGCGGGATCTACATGTGAAGCGGAGTACATGGCAGCCTCGGAGGCAGCGCATGAAGCAATCTGGATGAAGGAGTTCATTACTGACCTAGGAGTTTTTCCCAATGCGTCGGGCCCGATGACTCTCTTCTGTGACAACACTGGAGCTATTGCCCTGGCCAAGGAGCCCAGGTTTCACAAGACCAGGCATATCAAGCGTCGCTTCAACTCCATTCGTGAAAATGTTCAAGATGGAGACATAGATATTTGTAAAGTGCATACGGACCTGAATGTCGCAGATCCGTTGACTAAACCTCTTCCACGAGCAAAACATGATCCACACCAGAACTCTATGGGTGTTTGATTCATCACAATGTAACTAGATTATTGACTCTAGTGCAAGTGGGAGACTGTTGGAAATATGCCCTAGAGGCAATAATAAAATGGTTATTATTATATTTCCTTGTTCATGATAATTGTCTATTGTTCATGCTATAATTGTGTTATCCGGAAATCGTAATACATGTGTGAATACATAGACCACATCATGTCCCTAGTGAGCCTCTATTTGACTAGCTCGTTGATCAATAGATGGTTACGGTTTCCTGACCATGGACATTGGATGTCGTTGATAACGGGATTACATCATTAGGAGAATGATGTGATGGACAAGACCCAATCCTAAGCATAGCACAAGATTGTGTAGTTCGTCTGCTAAAGCTTTTCTAATGTCAAAGTATCATTTCCTTAGACCATGAGATTGTGCAACTTCCGGATACCGTAGGAATGCTTTGGGTGTGCCAAACGTCACAACGTAACTGGGTGACTATAAAGGTACACTACGGGTATCCCCGAAAGTATCTGTTAGGTTGGCACGAATAGAGACTGGAATTTGTCACTCCGTATGACGGAGAGGTATCTCTGGGCCCACTCGGTAAGACATCATCGTAATGAGCTCAGTGTGACTAAGGGGTTGTTCACGGGATGATGTGTTACGGAACGAGTAAAGAGACTTGCCGTAACGAGATTGAACAAGGTATCGGTATACCGACGATCGAATCTCGGGCAAGTAACGTACCAATTGACAAAGGGAATTGTATACGGGATTGCTTGAATCCTCGACATCGTGGTTCATCTGATGAGATCATCGTGGAACGTGTGGGAGCCAACATGGGTATCCAGATCCCGCTGTTGGTTATTGGCTAGAGAGGTGTCTCGGTCATGTCTGCATGATTCCTGAACCCGTAGGGTCTACACACTTAAGGTTCGATGACGCTAGGGTTATAAGGAAGGTTTGTATGTGATTACCGAATGTTGTTCGGAGTCCGGGATGAGATCCCGGACGTCAGGAGGAGTTCCGGAATGGTCCGGAGACGAAGATTTATATATGGGAAGTCCTTATTCGGTCGCCGGAAGTGTTCGGGGGTATATCGATATTGTACCGGGACCACCGAAAGGGTTCCAGGGGTCCACCGGGAGGGTCCACCTGCCCCGGAGGGCCCTATGGGCTGAATATAGAGGGGAACCAGCCCCTAGGTGGGCTGGGCGCCAAACCCCCCCCCCCCCAGGGCCCATGCGCCTAGGGTTGGGGGGAAGCCCAGGAGGGGGCGCCCCCCTTGGCTTGGGGGGCAAGCCTCCCCCCTTGGCCGCCGCCCCCCCTCTAGATCCATCTGGAGGGGGCCGGCCCCCCTCTCCCTTGCCCCTATAAATAGAAGGGGGTGGGAGGGCAGCCGCACCACATCCAAGGCGCAGCCCCTCCCCTCCCCAACACCTCCTCCTCCTCCGCGTGAGCTTGGCGAAGCCCTGCCGGAGAACTGCCACTCCACCACCACCACGCCGTCGTGCTGCTGTTGGAGCCTTCTACCTAAACCTCTCCCTCCGCCTTGCTGGATCAAGGCGCGGGAGACGTCACCGGGCTGCACGTGTGTTGAACGCGGAGGCACCGTTGTTTGGTGCTTGGATCGGATTCTGCCGCGATCTGAATCGCTACGTGTACGACTCCTCCAACCGCGTTCTTGCAACGCTTCCGCATCGCGATCTTCAAAGGTATGAAGATGCACTCCCCTCTCGTTGCTAGTAAACTCCATAGATTGATCTTGGTGATGCGTAGAAATTTTTTAATTTCTGCAACGATCCCCAACAGCATTCGACAAGGGTCATCGTGCCCGTTTCATAGAGAACGGAGAGGTAAGTTATATGAATGAAATTTTGATCAAAGTTTTCGGATTGATGAAAATGATTGCCTAACTTTTGGCGTTCACTTTTTGACAGATGCTCCAGCCACTGCGCATGAGGGGTCACGGGGTTCATGGGCATATGGACTACGACGAGCGCTACGCGCCGTTCTTCAAGAAAGCCCGGCTGTTGGGTTTTGTGTTGCAGTTCAAGCGTCAGTCGCCGATGCTTGTCCACGTAGCTCTCACAGCTCTGATTGACCGGTGGCGACCGGAGACCCATTCTTTCCATCTGCCATGCGGGGAGATGACGGTGACCCTCGAGGACTGGGGATGATTACTGCCATGCCGATCGAGGGTCATGCACTCACCGGTCGAGTGGAGAGGACCAACTGGCAGCAGAGGGTTACCACCCTCATCGGCGACTGCCCCGGTGCCAAGAGTAACCGTACATCCGGTGTGCCGTTGAGCTGGCTCTCGGAGCACCGGAAGACATGCCCCCAAGGCGCAGATGAGGCGACTGTGGAGTTGTACGCGAGGGCCTATCTGTGGTATATTCTCTCGGAGGTCGTGTTTCCAGACAGCTCCGGGAACTCTGCCAACTGGGCGTATCTGTTCTTCCTAGCGGACTGGGATGCAGCGTACAGTTGGGGGACCGCATCTCTCGCCTACCTATACCGTTCGGTAAGAGAGTGTCTAATTGCCTACCTACCTACGAAAGTGTGTCCATGACATTTTCTTATATCTGATCCTCATTTGATGTTTTGCAGCTTGACGACGCAACGCAGAGGACAGGAGACAAGTCCAATATGGGTGGCTTTGTCTGGGCCTTCTCCATTTGGATGTGGGAGCGGCTGCCGGTGGGGCGTCCGGAGAAGTTGCGAAGACGCCCATGGGAAGACTATAGCGAAGACGGCGACGAGACTCGAAACCCCACCGTAGCTTACGAGTGGGACGTTGTCAAACTCTACACGGGCCTAAACAAGACTTCGTACAAGACCTACACCAACGAGTTGGACGCTTTGACGCATACGCAGGTATATGAACTCGCTCAACACCTTTCTCTTTGATTCCACTTTTGACCGAGAGTGCGAACTTACCAATGTATATGTAATAGGTAAACTGGTGGCCATATCGACAAGACCGACAGTGGGACTTTGATCTGAACGTGATGTGCGATGCGGACCGTGGTCTCTGGCAGTGCATTGTGCCCATGATCTGTGTGTACGCCGTCGAGTGGCACTTGCCACACCGCGTGGCCATGCAGTTTGGGATTTATCAGCATACCCCACCGGGCCAGCCCACTGATACCGGCGGCCACGCGCTCCACCTGTGAGCGCTTTGTTCTCCGTGCCCATGATTTCATTACGCTTATCATGTTTCTTATGATGATCTCTTGCCTATGCCTTGCAGGATGAGCCGGCGGAAGAATCAGTCGATCACAGACTGGGGAGAGGAGCATAAGACTTATGTGGCGGCGTGGGACCGACGGAGGTACCGGAAAGACGTGGAGAGGAAAGTGGCTGACTGGGGTGCTTACTTGGGCCGACACATGAGGTGGTACGATGATGGCCAGAAGCACCGTCTTTGTCTCAGACCTCGATGGACGGCGGAAGACATCGCGGAGCTGGAGAGGGATGACCCCGAGGAAGAGGCCTACCAGACCGGCATCAGAGACATGCACAGTGGATTTAGGGAGTTTGCACCCCTCATCAACAGAGTGGTAAGTTTGAACCGACGGTTGTATTTAAACTCTTTTATTCATCATTGTGACTGACTTATGCTGTTGCAGTCCGGTGAGCTGAACAGATGCATCTTTGAAGTCTCAGATGCACTAGGTGATCTCCCCGGGAGCGTACAATCTGAGACCAAAGTGAGGGGGACGATGAAGGTACGATTTCAGCCTCCTCGGAACAGATGCATCTTGTTCACTTGCAATCAGTCGATCTGATACTTATTATGACCTTGTTTCATTGTGAGTGCAGAAGTTCGTGCAGCGTTGTCGCAAGCTGGTAGGGCTGCTTGGGTGTGCTGGAGCTGTGTCAGTTGAAGCTTATCAGCCTGTAGCCACACAGGGTCTCATCGGCTCATCGAGCCATGCTCCCTCGTCGTCTAGGTTGGTTGGGGAGGAGGAGGAGGAGCAGGAGGAGGAGGAGGAAGAGGATGAGGAGGAGGAGGCCACACATGAAGAAGGGGAGGAGGAGGAGGATGAGAGCAACGGGGAGGAGGAGTACGGTGAAGATTATGGACCTCCACCAACTCAAACATCTCAAGTATCTCAGCTGCCGAAGAGGAATCCGAAGAAGTAGGATTTGCTGAGTTCGGACCCTTTCCAGAGACCGGTTCCTCGATGGCCCAAGAAGAAGACCGAAGAGACTCGTTCAAAGAGTAACGAGGACCGTACCTCCAAGAGGGGAAGGAGCAACTGATTATGCTCTTCGCTACTTGGCTCTTTTAGTTTGGTTGAACTTCGTTGGTTGAACTTGTCTAGTGGTTGTGAAACTACGTGGAACTATGTGTTTGGTATTTGTGGATCTATGTGTTTGCTACTATGTGGAACTCCGTTTACTGATTAGTTGAAATTATCTTAATATGGATCTATGTGTGCCCAAGTTTAATTGTTTAAAATCTGTGATATTGTTGTCATATTTGTGAAACTTGCTGTGATATTGTTGTCATATTGAATTTGAAAACAAGCAACCAAATGAACTTGAAAAAACAAAACAGAGAACCCTACCGCCAGCCACCCTGGCGGTAGGATTAGGCATCCTACCGCCAGCCCCGATGACGGTAGGGTGAACCTACCGCCAAGGCCCTTGCAATTTTCGTTACAGAAGCTATATACGGCAAAACACAGGACCCTACCACCAGGGGTCCTGGCGGTAGGGTCAGACAACCTACCGCCATGGGGGCTGGCGGTAGGGCGAACCTACCGCCAGGGCCCTCACATATTTCGTTACAGAGTGAATGCACGGCAAAACCCCTACCACACCCTACCGCCAGGACCTCTGGCGGTAGGGTTAGACAACCTACCGCCAGGGTCCCTGGCGGTAAGGTACTTATCCACGTCAGCACGCGGTGACGGCCGCCGTCCCCCTCCGTCACACCCTACCGCCACTAACCCTACCGCCAGATCCCCTGGCGGTAGCAAAATGGTCCAATCCCGAAAATCTTTCAAACCGGGGTCAGATCTTGATTTTGTTTCACAAAAGGGTCAAAACACAAAATTTATGCGCCATGAGCGGCTACATCACCATCCGGTAATACCACGAGACAGCAATAACTAAGCTCTGTCCCGAAGAACACAAGAGTCAAAAGTACTCCTGGCCTAAGACTTTGCCACCTGAGAAGAGGTTGAGGCAGAGCAGGCATGCAACCAGCAGCACGCCCGGGATCCACCAGCTGCCGCCCTCCTCCGAAAACATGGCGCACAGCACCAGGCAGAGCAGCAGCAGCATGTAGAACCCCAGCCCGCAGCCCCAGCCCGTCCAGTCACCCCCGGCTCCGGCGAAGCCGCCGCCGTAGCCCCGGTGAGGCGGGTAGTAGTATATCCCGGCCAGGTACACCGCCAGCAGCAGCAGGAGCGCCGCGACGACGATGTTCTGGATCAAGAGCATGACCAGCACCAGCACCGCCGGCACCAGGACCACCTCCATCTGGTTGCTGAGGAGGAGGACGGCGAGCAGCAGGAGCCCGGCGGCGAGGATGAAGACCATGGCATTGTCGGCCACGGTGTCCCGCGCCTCGGTCACCCGCTCGTAACACTCCAGCAGGGCCTCGTTGTAGATGACCCACCCCAGGGCCAGCACCACCATGAGGGGCACCATCGGAGACGGCCCGTGGCGGGCCGCCCCCCACGCCGGCGAGGAACCCCAGTAGCTCATGGCAGCCTCTTCGTTCAGCTTGCTCTCTATGTCGCTTCTGATCTTGCAGCTAATAAGTACTAGTAGTGGGCAAGCTGTAGAAGATGACAATGTAATGCAGGTTTCATCAGCTTCTTCTGGTTGCAACTAATTGTAACTACCTGTGCTTGTGGATGCTGATGTCTACTGTCCTGGAGTATAGTGGAGGCAGTGGGCCTACTTTAATCTGGTAGATGAACAAATCCTGGAGAAACATGGCATATAAATAGGATGCTTAAAGGTCAGGCCATTTTCATGCATTTATGACACTATTTAATCATCATGCTAAGAATGAGATAATCAGTCATAAGACACATAAGTTATCAGGCAACTACACATGTGGAAAAGCTGATTCCTGCTAATGGAACTAAGGGAAACCATGTCTCATCTTACCTGTTCTTCAAAAGGCTTGGGTAGGAATCAGTCAACTTTCGGCCAAGCCGAGGCGGCGCCGGCCTTCGACAGGCGCTTCACATCAACATTCCCACCACCCCTGATTGCATCATGCAAAATGAGAATTTTGCAAAGACCTAAGGATCAATGGGAACCCACTCCATCTTACAGGGAAATTATTTTCCTGAAATTCAGACCTGAGATTGATCTCCGAACAAACCAACTATGCATGCAGAAGGCGAGAACGCCTGCTTGCTGCAGAGTAAACAGAGTCTGGCTTTGCCTGGACTTGCTTACTGCAGAGTAAACAGAGTCTGGCTTTGCCTGGATGACCGTCTTGGTGAACCCCAGCTTGTCTGCCGGCGAGAGTTCACCTCCAAAGAAGCTGCTTTGTGTAGAGCACTTGGTCACCTGACTTGCTGCATTCCCTCCAGACTCCACCCCCCACCATGATTAGATCCCAAACCAACCAATTTTAATCGCAGCTGCTAACTGCAATCCTTCGGTAAGTTCAATTCAGTTTATCATTCAGCATGCGAAGCAGCTGTTCTTTGAATGTTTTTTATATTACATACTAGTAGTACATCACAGAAGCAACTAAACCTATGTCATGATTCAGATCAGATATTTTTCTCGAAGAAAAGGATGCAACATTCAGTATTGGCACCATATTAGGTTGGAAAATTACAAAAAAAGAAGAGGTAAAATGGCTATGCTATAAAGTGTTGCAGCAACCCCCCTGAGATTTAACCTTCAGATTCAAAATGTGTTCTTTATTTCCTTTTTGCCAGATTTCCTCGTATATAAATGCAGTAATTTGGGGAACGGATGCACGTTTTTTTCTTGGGCTTTTCTCATGAAGACTTGGACAGCAAACCAGAAAAAAAAATGTCAAGGGAGAACATGAAACCAGGAGTGTCATCTGGATGATCACTAAAGCAAGCATCAACTATGGGTGCAGGAAACATGAGGCGACGAAAATACAGAAACGCAACAGCTATGCCTTGCAACGAAGAAACGAAATCACGCTACAATTGGTTAGCACCATTGGTTCATGGGGGAGCATGACCCCTGACTCGACCTCCACTCTACGAACACACAAAGCTACACAGCAGATGTCTCTTGACTACATCGAGTAACCAGAGAAGCTCAATGGTCATTGCAGCTCTGACATGCAGAATTCCATTCCTTCAGCTGCAAAACAAGTCCCAGGAAATCGAATGAAAATAGGAAGGGTAATAAGAAGAAAGCACGACAGAAACATAGACCTGAAGTAAGACCTTCGTGAGAACATCTCTTGTGTCATTGAAATCCTCCCCTTGCTTCAAGGGTTCGATTCGGGCCTTCATGGCATTGTTCCTTTCTTGAGTCTGCAGTATTGGTGTGAGCAGAAAGCTAGTCAGTATTAGTTTGAGATGAAGATAAATTGCGTTGTCTGCGCTTCTTAAGGTGAAAATCATGTAACACTTGCAGCATTAACAGCGCCACAAATTTTTTTTTTTTTGTTTTGTTTTCTTTTTGTGGTGGAGAGAGCAACTCTTTGCAACTAAATACCGTGTTGACAGCAATGGAGTGATAAGAACTCAACTGCTACTTAGTCAAAACTTAAAGAAGACTATAATTCAAAACTCAACCACAGGGCATGGAGTACTGAAGGCCCATTTCGATAATAAACTTAAGGTTGCAAAAGTGTTTTTAGATGGATAATACCTTCTCTAGTAAACCTTTTAAAAGTTCAATTTCATCCTTCTTCTCCTTTGATATCCTTTCTTTGATGTCTTCAATGCTAGTCCTGCAAATGAATGAGCTGTCATCCCAAGTAAACTATATTGTGTAACTTTTAACAAACAGCAATAATTCAAGAAAAGGTTTGCTGAACTTCAAGAAAGAACATATGATGCATTTATATAGGTTCATAATTGAATCAGCTTTCATCCCAAGTGAACTGTATGTGGTTAACTCTGGAGAAAGGAAAAACAAGGAAAAATGTGCTAGATTTCCAGAAAGAACATATTCATGCATTTATATAGGTTTGGGTAATGAGTAGCATGCAAAAGAGAACCTCTACTGCAATTGCAAATCCTAAGCAGCCTATCTGTACCGTGTGGTCCTGTTTCTTAAAAGAGTAAACACTATTTAGAACCCAGAAATTCTACAACAGAATCTCAAAGGCAAAGGAAAAGTTCATACTTGTCTGAAGATAATACGTCCAGAGTTTGTTCTTCGGCAAACTGATCTACCTTGTCAAGGGCAGTAGCAATCTAAAACAATTGATAGTCATGTCATTAAACATTTAAAAATGCTGCTACAAATCACAACATTTGTCGCGGGTGTTAATAAACTTGAAGCTGATTATGTTGAGCCCAAAAGTGTGCTCAAAATCTATCAGTGTTGCTCAAGAAATTACTTCTATTTCATCGCAGAGATTTCGGAACTCCTCCTGCAGCATGAACAAGAGGTATCACTTCAATACAATGGCATTAATACAGTGCTGGCGCATACAAGAAATAAATAAAACATCATCAGGTTCAGCAAACATAACATAAGATATATCAGCTTCGTAGTTCAGCCGCATATGCAAAAGTAAACAAATTATGCGCCCAGTCCTCTCAAAATATCGTGGTTAGGCACATGGAAAGGGATCAAAGGAGAGCAGATACTAGCAAAATTGGCACTACTAATTATGAATTAATCCTGCACTATACAGTAATTAGCTCATCACCTTCTTTTTAACCATTGAGATGGTGTTTGATAGCCTAGACATTGAGTATGTCTTGCCAAACCCCAAGGCGCATACCGCATAGTAAAGTGAAATGACACTTTTGTGAGTAATTGCACAGTTTACAGGTAATACAATTCCATGAAAAAAGGACAAGACAAGGTGCTGGGTATTTCTGTTTCTGAAGATAAGATTGTGTCACCAGTCAGTTAGCACCACACATATCTAGAAATGCACGTAATGTATGTTTTTTTCAACATATGCAGGACTTGATGAGACAGTTAAACTCTGCTGAAAATTAAGTGTTCAGTGTAGCCTTAAATATTTGCATCATACTAGAAAGTAGAAACCAGCTTGGGCGCGATAACTGTACCACTATATTGCCATGCAAAGACTTGATCACCTGAAATAAAATAAAAAGGAAAGCAGATCAGAAGTTAAGTGTTCAGTTCAGATACAGATACACAATCGAAACTTTTAACGGCGTAGGACTTGCACGTAGGGCAAAGATTGACAGATTTAGCAATAATTGTGAACTGGGGGAAGATTGGAGCACTCACATAGATGAACATTTGGTACAGGCGCTCCCTTTCGGCGTCCGTGAACGATGGGAAAGCATTGTTAAGATCCTAAGATGCAAGAATAACACACGGGTCAATTCATCTCAAGGGCACATTAAGCCGAACGGATCCCACTCACGGCGAGGGCCCGAAGCTTTTTCACTAGGCACGCCCGGCGTCATTGAGGGTGGGAAGGGAACCAACCTCGCGGGAGAAGGCGGTGAGTATGGAGCGAGCGGCAAGCTTGAATGACTTGTCGAGCTTGCCGTACGACCCCGCAGCGGCCGCCATCGACGGTGAGTTCAGGCGAGGTTGAGGCGCCGCGACTAGGTTCTCCGATTCCGGTGGAATGGTGGGAGGTTCTGCCTAGATGCCGTCTGTTGCCTGCAATAAGAGGGGATAATGGCTAGGGTTTAGGGATGGGGATGGTAGGCGGCTCTGCCCGCCAGCACGCAGCCTTTTGCCATCTTTTCTCAGACCGAGGGAGGGGGGGAGGTTGACCTGCGGGAGGGAGCGACGCGTCGGAGATCCGCCGCTCCGGCGAGCGTCGAGCGGCTGAGAGGGGGGGCGCGGGGGCGGCGGAGCTGGGCACGGTGTGGGGCGGCAGATCCTGGCGGGACTGGAGCGGTGGTGGCCGGCGCGGGCGGGTTGTTGGTGCCTTGGTGACGGGTCAAATGGGCCGATGTTCCGACACAAAATTTCAAGCCCGATGGTTCTTTTGGTCGGGCCTCGTATGGAAACTGGGCCAAGGGAGTAGTCAGACACCACCAGCCTCTATGATTTGTCTAAAAAAAACAGCCTTTATGATAGCATAAGCATTGGTTAGGATTGTTCCCCTCAAAAAAATGTGAGGATTGTTAGCCTTGTGTTTATAATTTTTGTTAAAATATTAATCCAAGTTTACCTTTGTTCAAGCTAGAACCAGAAATGAGGCCTCATATATGCCTTGTTTTTTCTTTGAATAGATAAACTCTAGATATCCTAACATATACTAAAAATTCCTACCATAGATGATGCTATTTGGAAAGATGCTGTTGTGTTACTACTTCCATTTTTTGCAAATCTAGTATTAAAATTGAGTCGGACCATGTTATCCAATAGGACATGAGCCGTTGTGGAGCTAGAGGAAAATCATTTGGGGCGAGGGGGGGGGGACACAAATCATCGGTGTTTGGGGTGCTAAAGAATAATCTAATCTAGGCCTTCCTAAAAAATCCTTCACAAATTGATCCAAGGTTGGGGGCCCCACCCCCCCCCCACCCCCACCCCTCAAGCAGCACACATAGCTCTGCCTCTGGACATGAGACCAATCATCACTTGACCATTAGTTCGGCTCCATGTCTCTGAACAAAGCAAAGGGGACGACGAGTACCAGGTTCGAGACAGCGTGGATCCGCCCATTCACATCCTTAGTGGCGAGGACGAAGTTGTTGCCAGGAGTGGTGGTCGATGGCCCTAGCCTGCTCCCGTTGCGCGCACGAGGACCGCCTTGCTCGAGAGAGGCTAGGAGATGATGTGTTGTGTGCGCTATAAACTGAGAGAGAAATTGAAAGACGGATGTATTCGGAGTACTATTGTAGATTGTTGTGAATTTTACATCTGCTTGCTTACAGGTGCTAGTCTCCTTAGCTTTGCCAATTGAGAAAATGACATTGCATTACACTTGATCATGTTATTGCTAGATGACAGGAATGAGAGGAAGGAGAACACTTAAATACTAACAAAAATAACAATTGAGGTGTCTAGGAAAAACTGAAAAAGATATAGAAAAACAAGCATAATCATATGGGACTGATGTTCATTCACTCAATATAAACTTGACACAATCTAGTGGGAGTTAATCGCTTGAATCGAGTGGGAGTTAATCTCCCAGATGAGATAGCGATAGTTCTCCATAGTCACTGCCACCAAGCTAGTAGAGCTTCGTGATGAACTATAACATATCAAGGATAGTTATGATGATCCTTGAGCTATTCGCGATGTTTGACACCGCGAGAGTAGAAATCAAGAAGGAGCATCAATTGTTGATGGTTAGTAGAACCACTAGTTTAAGAAGGGCAAGGGCAAAAGGGATAATTCATGAAACAGCAAGTCGTTTGCTGCTCTAGTGAAGAATCCCAAGGTTTAACCCAAACCCGAGACTAAGTGCTTCTGTAATAAGAGGAACGGTCACTGAAGCAGTACTACCCTAGATACTTGGTAGATGAGAAGACAGGCAAGGTCGACAGAAGTATATTGGATATACGTCATATGAATGTGTACTTTACTAGTACTCCTAGTAGCACCAGGGTATTAGATACTGGTTCGGTTGCTAAGTGTTAGTAACTCGAAATAAAAGCTGTGGAATAAATGGAGACTAGCTAAAGGTGAGATGACGATATGTGTTGGAAATGTTTCCAAGGTTGATGTGATCAAGCATCGCATGCTCCCTCTACCATCGAGATTTGGTGTTTGCGTTGAGCATGATTGGATTATGTTTATCGCAATACGGTTATTCATTTAAGGAGAATAATGGTTACTCTGCTTATTTGAATAATACTTTCAATGGTCTTGCACCTAAAATGAATCTCGATTGTAGTGATACACATGTTCGTGCCAAAAGATGTAAAATAGTAATGATAGTTCCAGATACTTATGGCACTGCAATTTGAGTCATATTGGTATAGAACGCATGAAGAAGCTCCATGTAGATGGATATTTGGACTCAATCGTTTTTGAAAAGATTGAGACATGCGAACCATGTCTATTGGTATATATGCATGAAGAAACTCCATGCAGATGGATCGCTTGGACTCACTTGATTTCGAATCACTTGAGACATGCAAATCATACCACATGGGCGAGATGACTGAAAGTCCTCGTTTTCAGTAAGATGGAACAAGAGAGCAACTTATTGGAAGTAATACATTTTGATGTATGCAGTCCAATGAGTGCTGAGGCATGCAGTGGATATCATTATGTTCTTACTTCACAGATGATTTGAGTAGATGCTGAGAATATTTACTTGATGAAACACAAGTCTGAATTATTGGAAGGTTCAAGTAATTTCAGAGTGAAGTTGAAGATCGTCGTGACAAGAGGATAAAATGTCTATGATATGATCATAGAGATATCTGAGTTACGAGTTTGGCACACAATTAAGACATTGTGGAAAGTGTTTCACAATTAATACCGCCTGGAACACCATAGTGTGATGCTGTGTCCGAACATCATGACTGCACCCTATTGGATATGGTGCATACCGTGATGTTTCTTATCAAATTACCACTATCGTTTATGGGTTAGGCATTAGAGACACCCGCATTCACTTTAAAAGGGGCACCACGCAATTCCGTTGAGACGACACCGTTTAGAGACACCTAAGTTGTCGTTTCTTAAAAGTTTGGGGCTGCGATGCTTATGAGAAAAAGTTTCAGGCTGATAAGCTCGAACCCAAAGCGGATAAATGCATCTTCATAGAAAACCCAAAACAGTTGGGTATACCTCCTATTTCAGATCTGGAAGCAAAAGTAATTGCTTCTAGAAACGAGTCCTTTCTCGAGGAAAAGTTTCTCTCGAAAGAATTGAGTGGGAGGATGGTGGAGACTTGATAAGGTTATTGAACCGTCACTTCAACTAGTGTGTAGCAGGGCACAGGAAGTTGTTCCTGTGGCACCTACACCAGTTGAAGTGGAAGCTTATGATAGTGATCATGAAACTTCGGATCAAGTCACCACCAAACCTCGTAGGACGACGAGGATGCGTAATACTTCAGAGTAGTACGTGATCCTGTCTTGGAAGTCATGTTGTTGGACAACGATGAACCTATGAGCTATGGAGAAGCGATGGTGGGCCCATATTCCGACAAATGGTTAGAAGCCATGAAATCCGAGATAAATGGAACTTTGAGAAGAAGACGGACGTGGACGGTAACGTTACCGTCTATGAAGCTCGACTTGTGGCAAAGAGTATTTCCACAAGTTCAAGGAGTTGACTACGATGAGATTTGCTCATCCGCAGCGATGCTTAGGTCCGTCGGAATCATGTAGGCATTAGCTGCATTTATGAAATCTGGCAGATGGATGTCAAAACAAGTTTCCTTACCAGTTTTCGAAAGGAAAGGTTGTATGTGATACAATCAGAAAGGTTTTGTCGATCCTAAGGATGCTAAAAGGTATGCTAGCTCCAGCGATCCTTCTAAGGACTGGAGTAAGCATCTCGGAGTTGGAATGTACGCTTTGATGAGATGATCAAAGATTTTGGATTTATACAAAGTTTATGAGAAATTTGTATTTCCAATAAAGTGAGTGGGAGCGCTACAACATTTCTGATAAGTATATGTGAATGACATATTGTTGATCCGAAATGATGTAAAATTTCTGGAAAGCATAAAGGGTTGTTTGAAAGGAGTTTTTCAAAGGAAGACCTGGATAAAAGCTACTTACATATTGGGCATCAAGATCTATAGAGATAGATCAAGACGCCCGATGATACTTTCAAAGAACGCACACCTTGACATGATTTTGAAAGAGTTCAAAATAGATCAGCAAAGAAGGAGTTCTTGGCTGTGTTACAAGGTGTGAGTATTGAGTAAGACTCAAGACCTGACCA